>NW_012267243.1:436876-471936 GCF_000151885.1 Dipodomys ordii
TTCTTCTTCTTCTTCTTCTTCTTCTTCTTCTTCTTCTTCTTCTTCTTCTTCTTCTTCTTCTTCTTCTTCTTCTTCTTCTTCTTCTTCTTCTTCTTTCCTCCTCCTCCTCCTCCTCTTCTTCGTCATCGGCGTCGTGGTCATCGTCAGTTGTGGGGCCTGAACTCTGGGCCTGGGCACTGTCCCTCAGCTCTTCAGCTCAAGGCGAGTGCTCTATCACTTGAGCCACAGTGCCACTTCTGGCTTTTTCTTTTTCTGCTGATGTGGTACTGAGGAATCAAACCCAGGGCCTCACGCATGCAAGACAAGCATTCTACCGATAAGCCACCTTCCCAGCCCCTACTTATATTCTTTCATTTCTTTTTACTCATACTTTGTAATAGATCTAATTATTCATAATTAACAAATATGTGAGGTGGAAAGCCCCAATTTTTAATTGCCTGTTATGATCAGTCCATGAGTCTTCAAAGATGAAAATGTTTCTTTTCTCTTTACCTTTCGAACTATCTATTTCCAATAGAAAACTGTAAAGGTTACTAATAAAATTCAACTAAAGGAAGATTTTCACCTTTAGGGTCAAAACTAAGAATAATTCAAAGCTAAGTCGGAAACAAGGTTCCAATATTTAACTTTAAGCAAAGAGTTTTGAAGAAAAATAACAGAGAGAGGGAAAGGGCTTAATCCAGCTCTTTTCCAGATCTGAGGTAAATTTTTACAGAAATACAGAGCTGCCATCTAGAGACCAAGAAAGAAAATGCAAGTTTGCTTTCCAGAAAGAAAAAAAAATGCCTTTTTAAAAGTAGTAAAGCACTAAAATTAACACAATTTAGCATATCAAAGTTATAGTAAAACCTCAGACACTAGAGGAACAGGTCTGCTACAACATCTTCATGCCTCCGTAATATATCTTGATATTTGGATCAACAAATTTTATTTTAGAATGAATAGAATACCTATCCAAATGAATTTCTGATTTCACCCATCTGATGGTTTTGGAATAAGACAATACTAAATAACCACATGTCTATCAGAATATAATTTTTCTTATGGTAGAATATAAAATAAAATTTCTATGCTTAACCCTTAGCTTAACCCTTTATTAATTACACTCAGCTCCTATTTAAAGAACAAACAAAAAAACCCTCTTCTTTAGAAGCAAAGAATGAATTATAATAACTATATGTTTCAAAGAATAACTGTCAGAATTACACAGGTAATACAATAAAAGCATAACTCATGATAGGTTGTTAATTCTAGTTCTTTGTATCCCCATTATACGAGTTACTTTAAATTTTAAATATACCCGTGCCATTAAAAAAATTTACAACAAAAAAGTCAATGGTTTCGAAGTAAATGATACCATTATTGATTGTTTAGCCTCAATTGCTTTCAAATATGTTTCCTCTCACTTAATGTATTGTACTTCCTGGCTTCTAGACACTTGTCAACAGGAAAAGAGTAGGAAAATTAACTCAGGCTATTAGGGATTGAGGTGCTAGCTTTTCTTTTATTATTATATTTTAAGTATCTCTACAAAGGTGTTTCCATTTAACAAAACAATTAATGAATACAATATATCTTGATCAATGTCACCCCTTTCCACATTCTCACCTGTCCTTCCCCTATTCAGCCCTTTCTTCAGTCTTCATAATTTTGCATTGTTGTCTGCATTTTCCCCTCATCTTCTCTTCATTCATCTATCCCTTTCCCCTGGTCTCTACCCCACCCCTTTGAGTACCAGCTTCCTGGTGTTTTATTTTGCTGAACTTTGATTTTGGCTTTTTAAAGAATTACATTATTTGAGATCTCCCTTGAATCTCCCATATTTCAGTTAATACAGTTGTATTCATTTGCATACCACATAACGTATTTACTTATGAGTTAATAAGGTAAATCTAGGTTCTACGTATAAGGCAAAAGAAGCATCCTTTGTCACACTGGGTCCAACTTATTTCACGTAACCTAATTTTTCCATCATCTTTCCATTTCCTTAGAGATGGTGCAATATCATTCTTAACAAATCTCTGAGCCTACTATGTTTTCTGCTTATTGCAATATATTTTGCCATGTTCCATAGCTGAAGAAAAACAGATCACTGTATACATTTACATGAGTGTGTATCTTAATATACTGTAATAGTAATATAGAGAACAAGGTTGGAAACCTATTCTCATTGTCATCATTACAAAATATTTCTTATTTGGATTCGCTTTGGCACTAAGTACATTTTTTTAAAAAAAAGGAGTTCAGTTACCTATGACCTGGATATAGAATTTAGAAAAATATAATTATATATTCTTTCAGATAAAAATTTAGACATGCTTAAGAAAATCAAAACTAAAAAGTAGCTAGGAAATTTTTTTAATCACATAATACTTAAGAATATCTCTGAAGTTATATACAAAACCCAGGATACCAAAATCAAATACAGTGACAACAGGCAATAAACCATAGGAAAAAGAACAGAAAAGAAAACACACAAAAGAAAAAAGAAATCACATAGTACATTAAAAACTACAACAACAAAGAAAAACCTCTTGTGTCCATGTCTTTGAGTTCATTTCACTTAGCATCATCTTATACGGTCAGATGTACATAGCTATTGAGCTATTGTGTTCATCTGTTAGGACCATCCTAGACATATACTAATTATTACAAATGAGGGAAACTATGGTATCTATGTTTCTTTGTGTCTGGCTTACTTCACTTAATAAGATTTTTCCAAGTCTTTCCATTTCCTTACAAATGGGGCAATGCCATTCTTTCTGATGGAAGCATAGAATAACATTGTGTGTGTGTGTGTGTGTGTGTGTGTGTGTGTGTGTGTGTGTGTGTGTGTGAGTGCACACACATCACATCATGTTTTCTTGATTCATCTGCTGACGGGAAAATAGTAACCCAACTAGTACATTTTTTTTGGGGGGGGGTCCGGTTGTGGGGCCTGAACTCTGGGCCTGGGCACTGTCCCTCGGCTCTTCAGCTCAAGGCTAGCGCTCTACCACTTGAGCCACAGCGCCACTTCTGGCTTTTTTCTTTTTGCTATGTGGTGCTGAGGAATTGAACCCAGGGCCTCATCCATACAAGGCAAGCGCTCTACCGCTGAGCCACCTTCCCAGCCCCCATCTAGTACTTTTTAGCTAGTGTTTTACCCATATTTGTCCTCTAGGGAGAGCATAGCTTTCATACATGAAAGGTGTACCAGTTGGTTCTTTGAAGAGTTATTAAAGATCATGAATTACTTTTCTTCTTTTTATCATCTTTTTATTTATTTTTATTGTAAAGGTGATGTACAGAGGGGTTACAGTTACATAAATCAGGTAATGAGTGCATTTCCTTTTGATCAATTTCACTTCTTCCCTTTTTTCCCTCAGTATTTCCCTCCTGATACCTTTCCCCCCATTTATATACTTCATTTTCAACATAGTGTTTAGTAGGTATCACGGCTTCATTTGTTCATCCTTTCTCCAACCATTTCTGTGTCCCTTTTGCCCTCCCCTAAACAGATACATTTACATACAAACAGAAGACATACAGACAAAAGGCACAGAAATCAAAAACAGCAGCAAAGGAGAAAAAGAAAAAAATCAAAATAATAAAAAAACTAATTTCCATTTATTGGAGTTCATTTCCATAAATATCATTTTAAGCGATCATATGCATATAGCTATGGAGCCTTTGTGATCCTCTCCTAAGAATATCCTCCTCTTGTCTCACTGTGAGAATGTTTAGAGTGCTGTTTAATTTATCATGTCCAAGTGTATTTTTTTTGTCTTTTACCATCCATTGTGTTTATTTGTAGATTTATAGGCACATTGTGATTACTACAAATGAGGGAAACAACACAACATTGAAATTCCACTTCACCTCAGATAGAGTGGCTATTATTAAGAAAAATAACATAGATGCTGACAGGGATGTGGCAAAAAAGGCCACACTGATAGTGGGAATGTACAAATGAATCACGAAAATGTAGCATATATGTACCATGGAATTCTATGCTTCCATCAGAAATAATGACATTGCTCCATTTGTAAGGAAATTTGAGGACTTGGAAAAATTACATTAACTGAAGCAAGCCAGACCCAAAGAAACATAGGTTGCATGAATTCTTTAATTCCACAGAGATTACTTTGTCAGAGATATTCTGCATATATCACCACACACTATCTCAGAAACAGCAATAAACAATAAAAATAGACAATAAAAATAGAATAAATCTTAATTTGGATTGTTAATATAGTGTTAAAGTACTTTCAAAAGAATAAATGAGCTTAAAAAACAAACAAGTGATTTTATATTCAATGAACTAATGCTATCTACTATTAATGTTCCATGTACATATTTTACTTTTTGCTAATTTTATACTAAGTCCAGTTAAATACAAAAAAAATACATGAAATTTGACTTCTTTAGTAACACGAGGAGAAAACAGCTCTGTAGAAATTAAACAGACACTAAGTAAATTTTCATCCAACAAAGCAAGTTGAGAACTTTAGCGGCTCGTTGATACAATGGTTGCTTATCATGAACAAGTGTATTAATTGAAACACATGGTATATTAAAGGTAGAACTCAATAGTACAATTCCTTAGAAAGGCAAACGAAAATTCAAGGAAATAAGCACCAGGAAGCAGGTACTTGAAAGGGGTGGGGTGGGGTTACAGGGAAAGGGGAAATCACATGCAAAGGAGAAGACAAATGAAAAGGAGAAGAAGGGGAGAATGTAGTCAAGAATCATAGATAGATAGACAGACAGAGATAGATAGATAGATAGATAGATAGATAGATAGATAGATAGATAGATAGATAGATAGATAGATATCCTACAAAATTAATAAGAGTGAGAGAAGGGGTAAATATGAGGAAGGATGGGTGAGAATGTTGGAAAGGGTGACATTGATCAACATAAACAGATGTATTCATAAACTGCTTTGTTAAATAGTCTGCTTAAAGAAAATTTTTTAAATTTAAAAATGAAACTTTTTTAAAAGCCCAGGTTTCTTCCATGGTGTGTAAAAAGGTATCATTTGATCTTATAGAAGCTATGACTTTTTTTGGTAAGAATATTGTTATGACTATTCGCAAATGCCAGGCATACATCCACATAGATGTCTCCCATTGTGGCCAGAGCTCCCTGCTGAAACATTTCCATTACGTTTAACTCAGGCTGGACAATGAATAACGTAGCTTCTGAAAAGCAGAAAGCTGGCTCGTTTGAAGGCTAGAGTTATTTGTAAACTCTAAATGGGAGAACACGTCCCTTTCTGTCTATGCAGCCTCTTTTGCAGCTTAGGGAAACAAGGTAGCCTAGTCAGCAGGAGAGATAGGAAGTTCAATCATAGAGCCTGTCTCAGTTTTAAGACAAATATGAGAAATGGAGATTTGACATTCTAAGAAGTTCTTCTTACCTGCTGGACAGCATTTGAACCGTTTTTTGGACTTTCCAAAACTGCAGACTGAGTCTCTGGATTGGAAAGGAAGCAGATAATCAATATCTTAAATAAAATTTCCCATCTCTTCAGCCAAGAGAATGTATCTTTAACCATAAGCATTGCAAATATCTACTCTTTTCACTGATCCATTAATATGGCTAAAATAGGGGTAGTTTTGAGTATATAACAAATAATGACCAACACATTTCGACATCTGTGTGTGTGTGTGTATGTGTGTGTGTGTGTGTTCATTCTGGGGAATGAACTTAGAGCTTAAGAAATATCCCTGACCTGTTTTGCTCAGGGACAATGCTCTACTACTTGAGCCACAGCTCTCCTTACAGCTTTTTTGGTATTTAATTGGAAATAAGAGCCCCATGGGCTTTCTTACCAGGGCTGGCTTTGAATCATAATCCTCAAATCTCAGCCTCCTGAGTAGCTAAAATTATAGGTGTGAGCCACTGATATAACCCTCCTGAGTAGCTAGGATTACAGGCATGTAATTCTGGTGCCTGGCCATTATAGCTTTTAAAGCCTAGAATAACACTACATCCTCTCTGCACATCTATCATACTTGCTTTCTGATACATTTATATTAGAATGACCTTGCTAAATATATACATGACCAAGCTGGCAAAAGTACAGTATATGCAGGAATAAAATTCCATGGTGTCAACACTTTAAACAATTAACAGCAATTAAACAATGAGTATCAGGAAGCTGAAACATGTTTCAAATGGAAGTGGGACTAGTGGAGAGGATGAATGAAAAAAGAAACAGTGGATGAATATAGTTGTAGTACTCAACGTATGTATATGAAAAAATGAAGTGGGAAACTAGCTGGTCGGGGAAGAGATAGTTGGGAAGAGGAGAATTATGGAAGAGGTGACTCTGATCAAGATATAGTGTATAAATAAATGAACATATGAAGCTGGAAATCCCTGCAGAACCACTCAACAGAAACAATTTTTAAAGAAAGTCCATGCCAAGATTTACACTTATTATATTAACTTAGCTAATGTTTGTACATGGTGAAAACTATACCAGTCTTGAACACTTACATTTCAAATACCTTAATTAACTACCCAATGTTATCTTCAGATTTTGATAATAAATAATGAATACTGGTCACCAGGAGGCACTGAGTAATTCAGCATTCTGAATGAATTTTGTATATTTCATGTTTTTGTCATTTGCTAGAAAACGTAAGGGATAAGCAAGTCAAGAATCTTTCATTTAAGCTTGAGGGCACTGGCCCTTTCTTCGAAGCAAAGCTTACATGCACATAGCAACATATAAAAACAAAAATAAGAAGGCCTGCAGGAATCCTCAATGCTCCCTGGATCAGATTCTGAAAATTATTAATGTCATCTATCCTCTGCATAGAGAAAAGCCCAAGGCCAGAATGCAAACAAACTTCCAGACCCTCATGGGAATAAAACAAGTGTAGATTACTGGAACAATGTAATTAGAATAGAATATTAACTGGAAAGATTGGCAGTTGAATATTTTAGTCCCCTACACCCATGTTCTCACTATCCTTCAATCTTATGCAA
This sequence comes from Dipodomys ordii, assembly GCF_000151885.1. Classification (NCBI taxonomy): domain Eukaryota; kingdom Metazoa; phylum Chordata; class Mammalia; order Rodentia; family Heteromyidae; genus Dipodomys; species Dipodomys ordii. The sequence goes on from NW_012267243.1 coordinate 443,861, forward strand.
TAATTATCTAAACAATTCATTCTCCCTTCCCTATTCCCATTATTTCAAACTCTTTCTTTCCTTGAATATCTATATTTAACCATTTAAGATAAATCTATATCTTAAAATACCCTCATTAAACTCGCCAGCTACAATGTAGGAATCTAGAGGGTCAAGTTATTTTTTTGTTGTTGTGTTTTGTAGGGATTTTGTTGCATATTTATTTGCTATTATCTCTATAAATTGTATGAAGGGGTTTCAATCAACTTGTCAGTTTATGAGAATAATACATCTTGATCAATGCTTTCAAAGTGAAAATAATATATGAACTAATAATTGCCACATAAAGGAAAAATGAATAAGAACAAACTAAGAACCAGAGAAGAGTAAATATAAAAGAAAAAGAAATTGCAGAAAATAAAAGAGAAAGAGGTAGAAATCAAGTGAAAGAAATGACAGAAGTGGCATGTAATTGTTAGAGAGAAGATGGCATTCTGGAATTCTCTTGGTCCAGAGAAACAAGTCAAGATTCAGCGGGATTTCAGAATTGAGCTCATTTCTACCCTTCACTGAGTTTCCTCCCATAGTTGTTACCAAGTTTCCTGCATCCATCCAGCACTCGAGGGACCTTCTCAGAATTGCCTTAAACCCAGTTCGTTGACTGGCAGACAGTCTCAGTAAACACTCACTAACTAGAATGCTTCCTTTAAAGAGAAACAGGATGAGAGAGCTCTCCAAGGTACTTTGAAAACTCCACCTCCTTCATCACCCTTCTGAAATATTTACAATATAGATTTTTTGTTGTTTCATTTTTTAAATCCTTATGAAGCAAAGAGAGGGGATGAATATTACTGATAAAACTGCAAATGCTCTATCATTTTGCCTAGTACAGCTCTGAACATAACCTAAAAGCCTGGTATCCCTATAATTCCAATTTGTAGGGGCTGTTGCTTCATTTGTGGTGGGTGTTTTATTTTCAAATGAAGATCTCCATTCATTTCTTTAAATATTGAATTGCATATTTTGAACACAATAAAATACTGGAGTCAACAAGAAGGAGTGCATATAAGCAGGTTAAGTTATGATATGAAAAAAATCATTCAAATGACATATATGAATAAAAGGTCACAAGACACTAGAAACGAAGACACTACTGTGGATTTGTGAGTGCAGGTGTCATATAAGTTTGTGTGGATAGCAAGAGAGACCACAGACAGAAAACATCACAAGTGAAAGGCTGTGAAGCATTTTATAAAGGTCAGTTTATACCGCTAAGGCCTATCCATGAAGACACTACTGACTTCTCAGGGATCCAGAAGAGAAGCTCAGGAACCTGAGGGCATTCTACAGCTCACAGGAAAGGAGAGGTAGCAATATTTCACCCTGGCCTCACAGAGATTCCTTTTAAGTTCATAGGAGAAAAAAAAAGGTCATCTGTTTGGTCAGTGTATAAAGGTGAAGAAAGAAAAAAAAAGAAACTATTACAGGACGGATAAAGGAAACACAAAAGTGGAATACATAAAAGGGACTGAAGAAGAGCTGGGAAGGTAGCTCAGTGGTAGAGTGCTTGTCTTGCATGCATGAGGCCCTGGGTTCGATTCCTCAGCACCACATAAGCAGGAAAAGTCGGAAGTGGCGCTGTGGCTCAAGTGGTAGAGTACTAGCCTTGAACTGAAGAGCTGAGGGATAGCACCCAGAGTTCAGGCCCCACAACTGACAAAAAAGGGGAGGACTGAAGAAGCAGTATGACAAGTATGAAATAGCTGGACGTATGAATTAGTAACCACTTATTCTGAAGAGTTTCAAGAATCTATAATGTTAATATATAATGAAAGCTCTTGATTTTCTGAGAGAGGCTTTAAGTCTGACTTCTTCAAAAGGGGAAAAAAACCATTGAGCTCTTTTATTTTGAATTAAATTGAAAGCAGACACACCTTGTACTTAGTTATATTAATAATGACATCACGGCTCAGTAATGTGTGCCCTCAATTATGTATATGCAAATAGTTTACTATTGATAGCTACATTACAACTGCTCATAATAAAAATAAAACATCAGGCTCTAGGCAAGCCTTTCTGTAGTGCTGACAGTCTCTCGCAGGTGACAGTTGACTAGCAGAAAGGAAGTGGTATGACAGCTTGTGAAGGAGAATGACCCACGGGACTGTGTCTCCGAATGAATGGCATGGAATTACATGTCATTAGTTCATTTTGAACAAACGTATGTTCTATGGCTATTGATATTCGATTGGAGGAAAGTAAGTTGCTAAATAAAATTACTTTCTACTTACCACCAACATCCTCTTCAAGAATGCATATTTTATAAAAGAAAAGGTTTTATATTAAAATTACTTGCTCTAGTATTCTGCAAGCTATGTTAAACAATTTAGAGCAAACTAGTATCAAGTCCTAGTATCAAGTCCAATTATTATACTCAAGCTACAGCTAGATAACAACTTTCAGTCAGCTCTCAATCAAGTACCCCTTCTGTATACATACTCAGTAAGATTAAACATTACATAATTTTTAATTGCTCTAAAAAGTAGAGTAAACACAACATCAAGGTATTACCCTACTCAGTGAACAAATAAAGAAAAACAAATTTCTCAAAGGGCTTTCAATAAAATATAAACCCAGGAATTTTTAAGCAAATTTTTTTCCTAACAAGAGAAATAAAAATAGTATATATAAAAGAGATGGATAATTTTAGTGTAGTTTTCCTTTTAAAACTAAAATTACTTTTTATTTCAAAGTGGTCTCATATTAGAACTCTCATATCTGAAGACCTCTCTGTTTCAATGTACTCTACTACACTCCGTGTACTCCGCTTAACATTTAAAAAGGGACATTCAGGGTGGAATGCACTGGTGGAAGAGAGAAGGAAATATTTCTACCCAAAAGTGCATGAATGCAGAACAGTGAGTTCCCTTTGCAAGACTTTGGCCAATGGCCTGGAATACCTAGATTACTGTTGATTTTAAATACGACCACTGTACAAAAAAATGACTTGTACTCACTGCAATAATTCATGTCATCATAATAACAATAATAATAGCAAATATTCTTACTGAACTTGGAAATGCATTCTGTGTTCTTACACTTTATATGAATCCATAGAAACCTCCAACAGCACTGCACAATGAGTGCTGTTTCCATGACAGCTTTATAGAAGAGGAAAGCAATACAGTAGTTAAATTTGTCTGATATTACTAAGCTATTTAGGGACAGAACCCAAATTCTTATGTTAAAAGCTCTCTTACTACAAGTCCAAATTAAGTTTCTATGGCTACAACTCTTTCATTGAACCAATGAGGACACTTAAAGTCCTCAACTCTAAAGTTCATGCTATCATTTAAGAAAATCTGTTTGACGAATATTGAAGCAGCAATAAGAATTTCCTGTTTGCTCTTCACTTAGATATTTGTATCTGTATTATATTCAATTATATCTATTTATAGAAAATATTTACATCAATATTTATTCCTGGTCACTCTGCCATGTAGAAGCTGGACAATTTTTATATCAAAATGAAGAAAAATAGGATATAAAACTATCAAATGCTATAAAGCATTAAAACACAAACATTACTCTCAATTTTGCATGAAACCCTAGATTCTGGCTTGAAATGATTATCATTCTACTGAACTCCTCCAACGGACACTGATGCTAATCTCATGCAAAGTTTCCATTCTAGAATACAGAATAGCTTCCCACAGCAAAATGAGAAAGAGAAAAAAAGTAAAAAGTTTAATGAAGACTGGATCTAAATGATGCATGATGTATTGTGAAACTGAGATTTCATAAAAGTTGTTTTTCTATTTTGCCTCTCTCAGTTGTCTCTACAGAGAAAGAGAAGTACAAAGAAAGCAGAAAGTAACAAGATTTGGAGGAACTTGGTTGGGGCTCCCACTCTTTGGAAACAACAGAAATGTCCCTCTTGAGCCCTCTTAGCCCAAGCAGTATATGGAACTCCAACTTTCTGGTGGCTTTCACCGGATGCTTGGAGATGATGTTTCCCAAACTTTAATATATACATTCATTGGTGGACAATTCTAGTGTCTTTTTCTCCTCCATTAGTTAGAACTCAATAGCCTTGAACATGGTCATAAAGATCTTCAGTTTTACAGGCCTATCATTCATTTTAATTGGGCAGTTATCTTCAGATGAAACTATAAAAAGCCCCTATGTGCAAGCACTGAGTCCCTCCCCCAGTAAGCTCTGTAGTGACACATTATATGACACCACCTCACAGCACTCACATAATCTCACATAGCCCTCATCCTACCTGTTTCAACATCCTTGGCCTTAAGTTGTTCTTCAGGAGGTCTTGATGGTGGCCACATAGATGGGGCTCGCCTGGGAAACTGCCCTTCTATGTAATCCAGTGAATGTGTGGGTTGACTAACTGCAGCCCAGGTATACAGTTGATCTTGCTATATTTAACAATAGAGAAAATATAAATGCTATTAATAACAAAATAAGCTTTGCCAGATAACATGACAAAATCGTTTCTATATAAATTATATAGATAAGAATACCCATACAAATTATTAAAATATCCTCCCATACTGCTCCATATTGATCCATAAGAAGAGCCATCCATCATTTCGTAAACACACTTGTCCCAACAACTTTTTTTAAGTAAAATCTAAATCTCTTTCTTTGGAAGTGATGTTATGTAGGGACTACAGAGAATTACAATATGGTTCCATATCTTAGCTATAGTAAATAATGCTGCAATAAACATAGTTGTGCTGGTAGCTTTAGTGTGGTCTTGTTTGTAAACATTGGGTAAATGCCCAAAAGTGGGATTGCTGGGTCATAGGGGAGTTCTATGTGAAGTCTTTTGAGGAGCCTCCATACTGCTTTCCAAAGTGGTTGAACAAGTTTACACTCCCACCAACAATGAAGTAAGGTTCTCTTCTGTCCACATGCCCTCCAGCATCTGTTGTTATTAGAGTTCTTGATTTTTGCCATTCTAACTGGGGTGAGGTGGTATCTTAATGTTGTTTTGATTTGCATTTCTTTTATGGCTAGGGAGGTTGAGCATTTCTTCATGTGTCTATTGGCCATCCTTCTTTCTTCTTCAGAGAAGTTTCTCTTTAAGTCTTTCGCCCACTTATTTATTGGGCAGTTTATTCTTTGAGGATTTGTTGTTGGGGGATTTAATTTTTTGAGTTCCAAGTATATTTTAGATATGAGACCCTTGTCCATTGTATGGCTAGTGAAGATCTTCTCCCAATCGGTAGGCTTTCTATTGATCTTGCTAGCTATGTCCTTTGCCATGCAGAAGCTCTGCAACTTCATGCAATCCCATTTGTCCAACCTTTCTTTGATTTGTTGTGTTTCTGGGTCTCTATTAAGAAAATTTCGGCCTGCGCCAAGGAGACCTAGGGTTTCTCCTATTCCATCCTCAGTAAATGAATGGATCAAGAAAATGTGGTATATATACACAATGGAATTCTATGCCTCTATCAGAAAGAATGACATTGCCCCGTTTGTTAGGAAATGGAAAGACTTGGAAAAAATTATATTAAGTGAAGGAAGCCAAGCCCAAAGAAACATAGGTCCCATGGTTTCCCGTATTTGCAATATCTAGTGTATGTATGAGTCAAGCAGAAAAGGTCAGATAAATTGATGTTAGGAAAATGAACCCTAAGATATGTATTTAATTTTTTCTTTCATGCGTTTGTTTCTAACACATTTATAAGATTATTTCTTTGTTACTTTGTATGTCCCTCCCCCACAGTATAACCTCTGCTTTCAATGTATTTGATGTCGGTATAATTTGTGGAGGGGAAGGGGAAAAACAAGTCGTTTAAATAAGGATACAGGTGGAACTGCTGCAACAATGAGAAGTACAAGTTGTCATGTCGAAAACGAACTTTACAACTTTGATGGTGGGGGGGGAGGATTGGATGGGGGGCCGGGGGGAGAATGAGAAGGGATGGGAAGGGGAAACAAAGGAGGAGGCTACAATGCTTGATAAGAAATGTACTCATTATCTTGCCCATGTAATTGTAACCCCTCTGTACAGTATTTTCACAATAAAATATAAATAAAATTTTTTAAAAAAGAATTACAATATGGGACAGTGTAGACACTGGGCAGACATACAAAAATTGTCTAGACAATTTGGCTACACTAATACTGCATTCTCTTGAATAGAAAAATCAATCCATTATTTTATAGCTGATCTTATGCCATTTTTCTAAGTAAGAACAGCAAACTTTCCAATTCATTGAAAATGAAATTCTCCCACAAATGTTAAAAGAGGGAATTCCCTGAACACCCTCCATTCATTTAAATATAATCTCTCTATTCCTCCCTATCCCTCTCTCTCCCTCTCTCTCTTTCTCTCTCTCTCTGTGTATGTTCAGACAGTGTCTCCTTATCTTACTTAGGCACGTCCTATACTCCTGGGCTTCAGTGGTCCTGACTGAGTTCTGTATTAGCTGAAACTACAGTCATACATCATCACACTCTGCTGATGTCCTTTTAAAAACAGTTAGGAAAATGAGAGGACAGTCTGTTACTATAGGGACACAAAAAGTTTTCTTGTCTTCTCAAACAAAAAAAAAAACAGGAGAAATTGACTTATCATGATTTGGAAATTATGTGGAAAAGAAAACATAGAAAAGTAAATGAGCCTGCCAAGAATAACAGAGTCATACAGGGTTCTTCTGACAAAGGCATTGTCAATTGCAGGCAAACAGCTGTGGACAGAATGAAAAGGCTCCTAAAAACACATGGTGCATAGAGACAGCTGCAGAGCTCACAGCACCACTGGGAGGCCTCAGAAAAGTGCTCATTAGGACTTCAGAAAGATGTCCCACTTTTAATCTATTGAGGATGCATGCCCTATATTTTCTTGATAACATTTTCCTAACAGCTTTTAGTAAACATCAACTCAGGCACCCCAGAGCATGCTCATGCTGCATAATAAATCTCCTGCCTCTGTCCTTCACCAATACTTCTTTCTATCACAGTGGGCCAAGTGGCAGGACATATTAGGGAGATGTAGGCCTATGGTCTAGACCTCCAGTTAAAACTTGATGCATGTATTTGATGTCTGTGTATATGACTAAACAAAATCACTATTAACATTTATCGGTTAATTATGTTAATATTTATCTTTTAATTACTAACAGTAGCAGAACCCTATAGAATGGTTTTGAGGTGGGGAGATAAGAAAAACAGTAACTAATCAGAACTATAACAGAATCCACTGGGTATATTTTCTAATATTGCAATGTGTTATGCAGCTGCAAGCATACTTTGCCGCCTTTTAGAAAATAATGTAACATAGATTTAAAAATAATTGTGTTGTCTTCACACATTTATTTCTACCAGAATCTTCACACCATTAACACTATCATATCATCTTTACATAGTTCTAGACAGAATACATAAATGTGACTGCACAAAGAATCTCTGATTCACTTTTAAATAGGAGAAGTTGAAATTGAGTGAGTATATACAAATGATAATTCAAAAGAGTGACATATGACATCAACAAGGCCCAATTCCAGGATGGATAGAAGTGTGGATCTATGAAGTGTTTAAGGATAACATAAAGATGTTTTCTTAATTGTGCTCCAAACAAGCACTACTATTGCTGCCAATAAGACTGGAAATTCAGCTGGGTGCTGGTGGCTCATGCCTATAATCCTAGCTACTCAAGAGGCTGAGATTTAAGGATCAGGATTCAAAGCCAGCCTGGGCAGGAAAAGTCTGTGAGACTCTTATTTCCAATAAACCACCAGAAAACTGGAAGTGGAACTATGGCTCAAGTGGTAGAGCACTCACCTTGAGCTGAAGAGCTGAGGGATAGTACTCAGGCCCATAGTTCAAGCCCCACGACCCCCCACCCCAAAAAAAAGACTGGAAATTCATACAAATATTTGAGAGAGAAATTTACAATCAAAAGAATTAAAAAATAGATATATATTTATATTAACTACAATATTAATAGAAGGTTTCCCTGAGGGAAGATAAATCATTGTTATGTGAAAATATTCACATACTCCAATATATTTATTCAAATATTACTTACATTTAAAAAATCGTGCTATGAATTTAATATGTAGAGTATAAGAAAGTAATGGAGTGAGCAAAATTCATTAAAATAATGTCTCAGAGGCAGAACAAGTTGACAAGATCTTACTGAGATATTCTCCCCAGAGACACACCAATTTATAAAAGGTTTTCACACAAACACAAAAAGAGAGAACTAAAGGCTATTATCCTTACTGAACATAGGTGCAAAAGCTCTCAACAATATATTAAAAGGATAATACATTATGATGAAGTAGAACTTTATCCTTGGGATGCAAATGTGTCAACATATGCACAACAATAAATTTGAAAAAGCATACCCACAGGATGAAGGGAAAAATCCATTGTCATCTCATTACATGCAGAAAAATGTCATTGGCAAAGTTCAATGTACTTTCAAGTTAAAATACACAAAAAAGTAAGTATAGAAGAACTGCACCTCATCCTAATAATTGCCATATATAATAAACTTACAGGTAACATAGTTCCTGATATCTGAAACCGTTTCCTTTAAGATGTAAATGTAGAAGAAGACAAGGATGCTCACTCCCACTGCTTATCTTAAAAACAGTGTTGGAAATTCTTGTTAGAGTAATTAAATAAAAGAAAGAAAAGTAAGTATCCAAACAAGAAAGGAAGAAGTAGAGTTATAACTAATTACTGATGACATGGTTTTATATACAGAAAACACAAAAGATTTCACCAAAAGAAAGGAACCAAAAAATAAGTAATGTTCAGGCTAGATAACTAACACACAAATATCAGTTGTATTTCTATACATTAAAAAATAACTTTCTGAAAAAAGGTATCAGGAATAACCTTATTTATAAAATAAATGAATGGCTTAGGAATAAATTTAACTAAGAAAGTATTTTTTTCTTTTTTTTTTGGTCAGTTGTGAGGCATGAAATCTAGGCCTGGGTGCTATCCCTCAGCTCTTCAGCTCAAGGCTAGCACTCAACCACTTGAACCACAGCGCCACTTCCAGCTTTTTCTGCTTATGTGGTGCTGAGGAATCGAATCCAGGGCCTCATGTATGCAAGGCAAGCACTCTACCACCGAGCCATCTTCCCAGCCCAGAAAGTGAAATATATCTACAATAAAAGCTATTAAACATTGAGGAAATAAATCGAAAAAGGCATGAAGGAAGTAGGAAGACATCCCATGTTCATAGATTAGAAAAATCACTACCAATAAAATATATATACTTCCCAAAGCAATCTACAGATTCAACTGAAGCCTGATCAAGATATATATGCTATTTTTAAAGAGACAGAAAAACAAATTTAACTGTGTGTTAAATAACAAAAACATCCAAATACCTAAAATAATCTTACGCAAAAAACCCAAAGAAATTGTTACTCTATCTGACTTCAAAATATGCTACAAAGCCATAAAAATAAAATTTAAAAAGTATGTTACTGGCATAAAAACAGATATATACACAAGAAGATCTGAATAGAAGGCCAAGAATAAATGCACACATTTGTAGTCAACTATTTTCCAGAAAACAGTAGTTTATTGGAGAAAAAAGGCAGACTTTCAAATAGCCATGTACAGAAAAATAAAACTAGATACCTATTTCCCACTCACCAGTTATAAGTCAGCTCCTAATGGATTATAAATCTAAAAGTAAGACCTGAAGCTTCAGAAAACATAAGGGAAATGTTTCAGGAATCCCAACTAGGTGAGAAGTTTCTGGAAAAGACTGAAGATCACAGAAAATAAAGAGTAATAATAGACAAATGGAATTACATCAAATTAGGACAAAATCAACAGAATAAAGAACCAACTACAGAACAGAAGAAATACATGCAAAATGTATGTCTGACAAATTAATACATGGTAATATTTACAATATATTGAGAACTCTAAAAGCTCAGCAGCAAATATACATATTCATATCACACGTATGTGTGTATATGTGTATTTGTATGTATCTATATACAAATGTAATAGAAATGGGCAATAAAATTAAATAGAACTTTTTAAAGGCATATAAATGATCAACAGGTTTCAAAAAATGTTCAGTAGTGCTAATAATCAGGAAAAATGCAAATTAAAACTCTAGTGGTTGTCACCACATTTTGGTGAGAAAGGATATTAACAAAAGAAAAACATAACAAGTAGTAGGCACAAATGAGGAGAATGGAAAACATTTACACTTCTTAATGGAAATGTAAATAAACATAATCATTATAGAGATTCTTAAATTTTTTTTAATATAACTACTGTATTATCCAATAATTCCACCATAGGGTATCTATCCTAAGACAATAAAGTCAGTGATTGTCAAAGACTTCTGTACTTTCAGGTATATTGAAGTTCCATTCCCAGTAGCCAAAAATAAAAATTAACAGAATGTCTGTTGTGAATGAATGGAAAAAGAAAATGTGGCAAATATACACAATGGAATTCTATTCAGCCATAAGAAGAATGAAATTTCATTATTTGCAACAACTTCAATGGAGGTAGATATGATGGTGAATGCTTATAATCCCAGCTACACTGGGAATGAGGTAGGATGATCACATCTGAGGCCAGCCCCAGGTACAAGAAAAATTCTACCTAAAAAAGGAAACTAAAAGAAAGGTGGGAAGGGGCTGAACAAGCTTGAGTTCAATTCCAGTACCATATACATACACACATCTACAAATGCATGCATACATATATACATACATATATGAATTGACATAATTATATTAACTGAAATAAGTCAAGATCAAAAGTACCACATTAACTTATTTGTATGTGGAATATTAAAATGATGACTCACAGAAGAAAGTAATGTGAGTGACTAGAAGCTGGCAGAGTTGGGGCGAAAGAAGGCTAAGGAGAGTTGGATTCTAAGTTCTATTTAGACAAGAGAAAGAAAGACAGGTATTGTACTCACTAGAGAGTAACTATAGATAATCAGCATGTTCTCTGCATTTCAAAAAGCTAGAAGCAATTTCATTAAATGGAAATGGACGATAAAAATAGTCAACTAGGTAAAAACAAATATTAAAGTCCTTGCCCCATAGAAGAGATTCAATTTAAAATCCAGAGCTATAAAAGTTCAAGACTGCTAAGAAGGAAAAATATGCCAGGTAAATGTTACACTAAAGAAAGTAAACATAGCTAAATAATATTTTTAAAGCATAAAGCAAAAGTAAAATTTTAAGATTGAAGATTTCTAATGTTATTTAATTCATAATGAATAAATACATTCTAAATATATATGCATCAAATATAATAGTTTCAAGTAAATACAGTAAAATAGATAGCGATATAAGGATAAGAAGACATATCCACAGAGAAATAACTTCTAGCTATTAGAATGGAAAGAAACCATCAGGCAGAAAGGATCTGAGTATTATGATCAGCAAATTTATCTAAGGGATTTATGTAAAAAAAATGGAAACTGTTCTTTCTACACACAAAGAACATTTTTGAAAGCTAACATTTTGAAAGCTAATCTTTGGACTAGAAAGTATGATACAAATCTTAACAAATTGCAACTTTCTGAAATAAATAAAAGTTTGGGTACTTTTAAGAAAAGTAATTTTTTTAACAGACAAAACAAAGCTTCCATGTTCAGAAACTACTAAACATTACAATTGTAAATCATCTATTATTGAAGATGAGAACAGCCAGAGTCTAAACTAGAAAAGCTTTTAAATGAATTATAAGAAAAATAAATGCTATCACTTTGAAGGGCAATTAGTTACGTTGTGAGAGGAGTGTTTATATCTAAAAGCATACATCAAAACTATGTTCAATCCCTGGTACTGTTAAGTGAATAAAAAAGCAATAAAATGGTTAAATAAAAGAATATGGACTTTACCAATGTATTTATTTCAATGATTTTAGGGAAAAAAAAAAAACTGGGATTCAGTCCAAAGAAAGGAAAAATACCGATAACTGTATTAATTTATAGCTAATAAATTTAAAATGTTAGACAAATGTAATTAAGTTATAAACAACTAATATTGGAACCCAACATGGGACCTCAATAGTTCAGCACTTGGCAAGTACACACGAGTCCCCTGGGATTGGTACCCAGAACTAAGGAAAAAGAAATTTTAAAAAGGAAGCATCTATTTGAATTAGGGAAGGGAAGGGGAACAAGAGAATGATAAGACGAAGAACCAATGCAACAGCATAACGAAGAACCAATGCAACAGCAATATGCACAAGACAATAGGTTGGAAATGATTTGCACAACTTGGGGGTGGGGAGGGTGGCGGGATGGTGGAAGTAAGAGAAAAATGAGGGAAAGGGTAACAAGTTTGACAAGAAATGTACTTATTACCTTACTTATGTAACTGTAACCCCTCTGTACATCACTTTGACAATAAAAAGTAAAAAAAATAATTCTAGCCAACAAAATAAAAGGAAACATCCTCCAATCACTCAGATCATTAAGATACTAGAATATCTTTATTAGTAACCATTTTGAAAAATACTACTTATATAAACTGAAACACAAAACAGAAGTTTTAAAGAGTTTCATTACTACCTGTGTGTACAGCTTACTTCCTGGTGTCTTTTGGCTATTAACAGCTATACACTAAAAAAATCAGTCTCTTAGGTTGTATTTTCATATTTTAAACATCTCTGCCTATTCCACAAAGAGCAAAATATCCTCTTAGTTTACCTTACACAAGTTTTGTCTCTCACATTTAGATCTATACTCATTCCCTTTTCCTTAGGGCAATAGAGATCATATTTTTACCATATTTCTGTATGAGGACTCCATTCTGTTTAATTCAAACTCTATGACACTGGTCTTCAGTAGTATTTCTGTTATTAGCCCTCTATCTATATAACTGATATCCTGTCACATGACTCTATTTGCTTCTATTGTTTTGTTCTTGCATCTTAGCACAAATACTAAGATGCTTAATTTCTCTTGTAATAAGTCCTGATATCTGGAATAGTAACTCTGCTATTTTTTCAAAATTACTTAACCTTGAACTTCTCGATGTAAGTTTTAGAGCCAGTTTATCATAATTCATTGAAGCATGCACATGAGCTATGAATTCTAATTTCATTAAATCCATCAAAACTATCAGATTGGATGGAAATGTAACTGAGATTTCAAGTCTCAATGTGGTTCTGTTCATATATTTTCACACTTGTCTAATTTCTCATTCAGAAATTTCATATGTATTTATATAGATAAATACCTTTTTATATTTTTTCCTTCCTTCCTTCCTTCCTTCCTTCCTTCCTTCCTTCCTTCCTTCCTTCCTTCCTTCCTTTCTTCCTTCCTTCCTTCCTCTCTTCCTCCTCTTCTCCTCTCCTTTCTTCCTCCCCTCCTCTCCTCCTCCCTTCCTCCTTCCTCTCTTCCCCCCCTCCCTCCCTTCTTCACTCCCATTTTTTTTGGTAGTGTCAGGAATTTAATCTAGGACCTCATGCATATTGAGCATGAATTCTACTAGTCACATATTTCAATTTAAGGTCTTCTTTGATATTATGTGCTGACTCTTACACTTCTGCTTTAAAAAGTATTCTTCTTAAAATACCTTAAAAGTTTATACTACTATTAGAAAAATGTAATTGCTGTCTTTTTAATATGGGATCTTAATATGTTACTCATGCTGACCTTGAACTTGTAATCCACCCACCGCAGCCTCTTGAGTAGCTGGAATTAAAGACATGAAATATCACAAATGGCTGCAACTGGTTTTTACATACCGGTTTTTAAACTCCATAGCCATAAATTTCCTTCCTAACCATCAACTTCATACTGTTCGGTTGAAAGATGGAGATAGTCATGAAAAGAGTAAGAACACACTGAAGTGGCACAGGTCACTTACTCTATAATTCTAGCTGTTCAAGAGACTGAAAGATGAAGGATAGTAGTTCGAAATCATGTCAGGCAGAAAAATCAGTGAAATTCTATCTCCAAAATAACCATCTAATAGCTTGGTAGCAAGTCAACAAAATAATCAAGTTAAACAAGTGCAAACCTTAGGAGCACCATTTTTCTTTTAAGTATTGACATCAAAGAATGTATAACCAATATGTGAACTTCATAAACATAGGTCCGATTAATTTTTAAGAAACGTTGCACCGGAATTGAAATACTTAGACTAGTGACATTCACCTTGCCATTTTATCAGACACTTCATAGGAATGTGGACAAAACAAAGGCTTCCTCTGAGAGTGCAGAACAAGTTAAGTATTAATAATCACACACAGGACACTGGGGGTCAAAAATGCACTCACAAGAGGGCCTGAGTAGTATGTGAAGAGAGTTTTTCTGTAGATAAGTCAAAATTGTCCTCGGAGGATGATGAGTTAAAAATTTTCACTAGCACTTGTCAGTATATTTCCATTCAATATGAATGGATGGTTGACTTTCATAAAGAAATTCACTTAAGTGTAAATGTCCTTTCCTAACCAGACATTAGGGATGAAATGTGTCTAAACAACCTCATGGCATCGGTAATAAAATTATATGACATCAACAATAGCTGACTTACTCAAGGTCATATTAAATGCATAAATACAATTCAAGATTTTCCTATGTCTACTTAAGCATATAGGGTTTACTGTGATACACAGCTTATTATCAAAAGCCTTGAAAATTTGAACATATATACATACCTTCTCTATAGATATAAATATGGATAGATAGAAATAGATATGTAGAGAATATGTATATATATATATCTGTATATCATATATATGTGTGTATATATGTTTCATAGATAGATAGATAGATATCAACCTAATTTAACTTGGATACTACTTGAATTAAGTATTTAACATAACTTCTAGCATTACTCAGATGAAATAAATAAAAAACCAAGGATCTTGTATCAATGAAAAGATATGTTAACAGTTTAAAACTTAGTATATGCCCTGAGATTTCTATTCTCAATAACGAACAAATTAATTAATCTTTCTGAATCCCAATTGTCCCCATGCAAAATGGGAATATTATGAGGTAAATTCTAAAAGTTATGGTATGTCTACACACAACCATTTTAAATAAATGATCCCAGACATAACTAGCAGTAATTGCAATCATTTTCTACTTTCATGTTTATAAAACCAAGGTGAGGTTTAGTTGTTTTATCATAATAGTTATAAAATGCGTCATGTAGTATAGCAGCACAGAGAAAAAAAAGCTCATTATTTCTCAGTGCCTGACACTTCAAGGAATCATTAAACTAATTCAACAATGATTAGGAAGGTGCAGTTCCAATGGAGACACAGACCTCCTACACCCCACATACATTTTGAGTAACTATTTCATGCCAATAAGCAGGGATGCACTATAGTTGGCTGTAGCTTCAGAAAATGATCATTTTCACATAAGGAAACAATATTTTATCAAATTGAATAGTGTAAGGTAGATCTATTGTTTTACAAGATCAGCATAGAAAAGTTCTGATTTACTTTCATGCAAAAATAAGAGTAAATGAATTGAAAATTGAATGATCCTATCATTGCTACAGTTCCTAAAGTTTTCAAAAGCATTCTCAGCGAGTAAAGAAAATTTAGTTTGTATATTTTATTTTCCTTGTGTTTCCTGTGTGTTATTATTTAGACAATTAGTGATTCATCTATTAATCCAATAAATCTCAGTACTTTAGTACTTCCTTCTAATCTATGAGTAATCAAATTCTACTTTCTTGATCCAGATTTTTTCTTATCTTTTCTGTACTCAAGACTAAGCAGACCAACCAGGCAACGGTGGTGCTCACGCCTGTAATCATAGCTACTCAGGAGGCTGAGATCTAAAGATCATGGTTCAAAGCCAGCCTGTACAGGAAAGTCCACGAGACGCTTATCTCCAATAAAACACTAGAAAACCAGAAGTGGTGCTGTGGCTCAAGCAGTAGAACAGTCAAGAGCACAAGGACAGTGTCCAAGCCCAGAGTTCAAGCCCCATGACCAAAAACAAAAAAACAAAAACAAAAAAAAAAACCACCAGACCATTTTTAGGTTTCATGATGCCTTTACACCACAAATCTACACTGTCCCTCCTACCATCCTAGGGCCAGCCAGTAACTCCAGCCTACAGGGTTGGCTTGATCTAATTCAGGTTTTAGAAGAATTTTTGATAACATAGCTTTAGAAACTTGGAAGAGAGGAAATGTCACAAAAGTCACATATGTCAAAATATCACACGTATCACATATATCATATATCATACTAATTGGGAAAAAACTCAGTCATTGACCTGAAAGAAAAAAAGAGTGTTTGTTCTTCTCACTCAACTTGCCACTAGAATTCCCATCTAGACCAATAAAGCAGGAATATGAAATAAAAGAGATTCAAATAGGGAAGTGAGGTTATCTCTGTTTGTAGATGACATGAGTTTCTATTTAACAGATTTGACCAAAAAAACTTCTATATCTAATTAGCACCTTTGAAAACATGGCAAGATATAAAGTCAGTACTCAGAAATAAGTAGCTTTTCTATATAATAATAATGAACAAACAGAGAAATAAACCTGAAAAACAATGTCATTAACAATAGTCTTGAAAACAATATTTAGGTGTGGAAGAATCTCTGTAATGAAAACTAAAACACTCTGAAGAAAAAAAAACAAAGACACCAGAAGGTGTCTCACTGAATGACAAAAATAATATGGTAAAAATTGTCATACTGCCAAAAACAATGTGCAGATTCCATCAAAGTCTCACTCATCACAGAAAGAGAAATATCAATCCCAAAATTCATATGGAAGTATAGAAGACTCAATGTGTATACATGTAATACTAAAGACACACACACATACACACACATATATATTCATGACCATATACATACATATACATATAAAAATAAATATTTACGTATATTTATACTTAGGAAACCCTCAATATAAATAACCCTGGGGAATATCATAACACTAGACTTCAAATTATACTACAGAATCATAGTAAAAAAAATAAAAGAAGATACTGCCACTGTTTTGTGCCAGCAACAGACCCAAAGACAAATGAAACAGAAGAATAAAAAATAAAACCATACAATTACAGCCATCCAATTTTTGACAAAAGATCCAAAAGCATACTGTACCTTTCGGCTCACACAAAAATAAATTCTACACATATCAAAGAATTCAAGTTAAGACTTGAAACCTTAAATCTAATACAGAAAAATGAAGGGAAAATTATGGAATTTATAGGCACAGACAATTATTTTTAATATATTTTAATGTAAAAATACTGGGCAGTGGGGTTACAGTTACATGAGTAAGATAATGTGTACATTTTTTATTGATCATTGTTGCCTCCTCCTTTGTTTTGTCCCCACCACCTCTTCCTTCTCCATTTCCCCAACTACTCACCTCCTCCCCCCACCAAAGTTGTAAAGTTCGTTTTCAACATAGTGTCTTGTACATCTCATTGTTACAATGGGTCAACCTGTAACCCTATTTAAGCATTTTGTTTTTTTTTTTCCTTTCCCCTTCCCAAATTAGAAAAATGTATATACAAGATTCAGAGCACCAGAATCAAATACAGTGAAAACAGGGGTTATACCGTGGGGGGAGGAACACACCAAAGGAACAAAAAAATCAAATAGTGCATTATAAATACTTTTTTGTGATATTTTTTAATTTAATTTAATTTTATATTTTTTGTGAACATACTGTACAGAGGGGTTAAAAACAATAGCAAGCAAGGAAAAAAAATTTGTGTCCCTATCTTGGGGATCATTTCACTTAATATCATCTTATATAGTCATATGTACATAGCTTTTGACCTTTTCTGCTTGTCCTAAACTTATACTAGATATTGCAAATAAGGGAAAACATGGGATCTGTTTTTTTGGGCCTGGCTTATTTCATTTAATATAATTTTTTCCAAGTCTTTCCATTTCCTAACAAATTGGGAGATGCCATTTTTTTCTGATGGAGGCATAGAATCCATTGTATATATAATAAAACCTCAACTGCCCAGAAAACAAGAACAAGAAATGGACAATAAGACCACATCAACAAAAGAAGCAGTTACAACCTACTTACATAACAGTTTTTGCCATTCAGTAGTTAAAGTACTAATACTCGTTATAAACAAAGAGCTCAAACACCTTAGAAACAGCAGAACAAATAACGTAATTGGTACATGAGCAAGTAGAATTAATGTTCCAATGGAAAATTAATTCTCAATGAAAGAAATACAAAGAGCTAATAGCTGCATGAAGAAATGTTAACGTAGCCATGAAGAAAATAAACACTGATATTCTATACCACTTCAAACAAAATGGCAGCAATCAAAAATATAAGCAACAGCAAATGCTGATGGTGATGTGGAGAAAGGAAACATATTTCTGATGGAAAGGTAAACTAGCAATCACTATGGAAATCAGTGTGGAGATTCAAAAAAAAAAAAACACTCCAAATACACTTGCCTTATACCCTGCTCTACCACATATAAATCAAGCAATATTACATAGCTATTAAAAAATGAAATCACGTTATTTGCTAGAAAACAGAACTGGAGACCATCACATCGAGTGAAATACTTCACTCATCTGGAGAAGCTAGAGTAAAAAAATGAATGTATATACATATATGCATATACAGTTTTATATCTATATCTATATTTAGACATAACGATTTGTGTACACATAGAACATGATTTTAACTAAGGGACTGCTTAGGGAGATAAGGGGTAGGGAAGATAAGGAAAAATATTGTGAAGTAAGCCAGGCCCAAAGAAACATAGGCCCCATAGTTTCCCTTATTTGCAATTACTAGTATTTGTCTGAGACAAGCAGAAAAGGTCAGATAAGTTGATGTTAGGTGAAATGAACCCCAAGATAAGCATTCAAATGTTTTTTCTTTCATGCGATTGTTTCTAACACATTTATAAGATTATTTCTTTGTTGCTTTGTATGTCCCTCCCCCACAGTAAAACTGCTGTTTTCACTGTATTGGATGTTGGTAAAATCGTTTAAATAGGGAAACAGGTGGACCCATTGCAACGTACAAGTCGTTATGTCGAAAAACAAACTTTGCAACTTTTGGGGGGTAATATGAGGGGAAAGGGAGATGGGAAGGGATGGGAAGGGGAAACAAAGGAGGAGGCAACAATGCTTGATAAGAAATGTACTCATTATCTTGCCCATGTAATTGTAACTCCTCTGTATGGTATTTTCATAATAAAAAAAAAAACTAAGTTCAAAGGGAAAGAAAAGTGAACAATTTCAAAATACATTGAAACTATGTATGAAAATGTCAGGTGTGAGCTGGGAAGGTGGCTCAAGTGGTAGAGCGCTTGCCTTGCATGCATGAGGCCCTGGGTTCGATTCCTCAGCACCACATAAGCAAAAAGAAAAAAAAGCCAGAAGTGGTGTTGTGGCTCAAGTGGTAGAGTGCTAGCCTTGAGCTGAAGAGCTGAGGGACAGCACCCAGGCCCAGAGTTCAGGCCTCACGAACGGACCCAAAAAAAAAAAAAAAAAAAAAGAAAGAAAATGTCAGGTATTGCAATTAAAGCAATTGATCAATAGCAGATTTTAGAGAGAAGAGAAAGCAATGGAGATTTCTGATTAAAATATATATGTGTTTGAAATAGATACTAAAAAAAACAAACCATAGAGAGGAATGTAAAATAGGTTCTGTTGCAGAGGTTGGAGATCAGCAATCGCTGTGAAGGTGAACAGAGAGGCTGAATGAGGATGAATATGATCAAGGTAGTTTATATTCATGTATGAAAATAGAATAAACAGACTTGCTCACATTAGAAGGGAGGGGGGTAGAGGATAGTGGCAGAAGGAATGGATCGCATTGAAATACATTGCATGTACATGTGGGAATACCATAACAGAACCCCACTTTGTACAAAAATTGTTTCAAAAATTAGCAATCTCAGCTGGATGCAGTTACTCCCACTTGTAATCCTACCTATTCAGGAGGCTGAAATCTGACAATTGCAGTTCAAAGCCTGCCTAAGCAAAGTTCATGTTCTTATCTCCAATTAACCATCAAAAAGCCAGAAGTTCACCTAACATGATCTTATCTGAGCTTTTCTGCTTGTCTCAGACATATACTAGTTATTGCAAATAAGGGAAACCATGGGACCTATGTTTCTTTGGGCCTGGCTTACTTCACTTAATATAATTTTTTCCAAGTCTTTCCATTTTCTAACAAATAGGGCAATGCCATTCTTTCTGATGAGGCATAGAATTCCATTGTGTATATATATCACATTTTAATGAACCCCAATGTAAGGACACAGTGGTTTTTTTTCTTTCTTGCTATTGTTTCTAACAAATTTATAAGGTGATTGTTTTGTTGCTTTGTATGTCCCTCCCCCACGGTATAACCCCTGTTTTCACCGTATTTGATGTTGGTATAATTTAGGGAGGGGAAGGGAAAAAAACAAATTGTTTAAGTAGAGATATAGGTGGACCCATTGCAACAATGAGATGTACAAGATGCTATGTTGAAAAACAAACTTTACAACTTTAGTGGTGGGGGCTGTGTAGTGGTTGAGATGGGAGGGTAGGGATGGTAGGGGTAAAAAAAAAGGAGGAGGCAATAATGCTTGATAAGAAATGTACTCATTACCTTGCTCATGTAATTGTAACCCCACTGTATGTATTTTCACAATAAAAAAAAAACATTAAAAAATCCAGAAGTGGAGTGGCAGCTCAAGTGGTAGAGACCTAACCTTGAGTATAAGAGCTAAGGAACAGACTCCAGGCACTGAGGTCAAGCCCCAGGTCTGGTACACATGCACACCCCCCAACACACAGACATGGACACACACACACACACACACACACACACGCACACACAATGCCTCCTATAAAGCAGGTGGAGGTCTGTTTCAGAGACTAAAAGCAGCCATTACTGTCTTCGGTTGTTCTCACTGGACCCACTTCCTGACTCAGCATTAAGTCCCTCACACTTCCTTTGGAAACCCAAGGCAAGCAACATGGATGAATTAAAAGGAAACTCCTCTCCAGACTATTATGTCTTTTGAACAGGTAATCAATAAACTCTAAGTATCCCAGAATACATATCTGCAAGTTAAAAATGGCAACAAAATGATTTTTCATCTGCCTTAACATTGCATTTGCATGAAGACGTTTTAAAAATGATGTTATCTATTTTGTTATGATATGCCCATACTGGGGCACTCAGCTTTATTCTGTGTTGTAAACCTGGTTCTTTTGGGTAACAAACAGCAAAGTGCTCACCAAAGATGCTGAGAGTATGACTTATTAAAAATTCTTACTCAACATAGGATTACCGAACTAGGATTCTTTTTTCTTTTTGTGCTTTTATTTCTTTTCTCTCTGTCTCTAACTTGTGTGTGTGTGTGTGTGGCCATGCCTTCTGTCTGACATTTTGCTGGTTAATTGGAGAGACGAGTCAGGCGGCCTTTTTAGCCTGGGCTGGCTCTGAATTGCAATCATCTGATATCAATGTGCTGAATAGCTCGGACTACAGGGTGGAGCCACCAGTGCCCACCTTCAAATGAGGGTCTTGACAGTCCTAGCCTTGTCTATTCTTATAAGCCACCAACACAGGAGATAGCTGTAGATTCACTTGTTGAGCACCTCAAACACTTGGGACTTTCAGATCTAGTTTAAATTTTTTCTGTGATCTCCTACACAGCCACCATACGCCTATAGCTCCACTTTCATGATGTAGTAAGTAACATTCATCAAAAACCAACTATCAATCTGTTTTATTTATTACAAGTGAAAGTCTCTGAGCTTCACTTCTGTGCCAGAATTGGCATAGCTAGTGTCCATCTCCCTGTCATCGTCCAGCCTTCACACCCACTGTTTCTGCCACTGGCTTAGTGCATCTCTTCCTGACTTTGCATGCATCTTTCAGTGCCCCAAGCCTCTGGACAAAAGCCAATTCTTTTTCCCTAAACAACTTGGCTTTCAACCTTGCAAACTCCTACTTGACTTTCGGCTATAGGTTCACATGCCATCTGTCTGTAGTAGCCCTTCTTCCCAGGAAGAATGAGTAGCTACTGAGAAAGCAGACAGGCCCTGAAAACAGAAAAGGGCCCACAGCACGCAATAAGGTAGGGATCTAAATTCCTGCGAAGCAGTGGGAATTACAGCCGACTCAGCGTCGGCCTCTTCAAACTGAGTGGGTTTCACTGACACCACCGTATGGCTTTCTACAGTGACCACGGGCAGCTCTGAGGAAGGGAACAGAGCGGATTCTCCAGGTCAGAAGGCTGAGAGCAGCAAGAGAGCTGCAGGCTTCTCTCCACACAGATGTGCTTCACACAGCAGTAAGGTACTAAAAATAGAATTTCCCAAATTGATGTTCTAGCACATTAGTTCCAAGGGCTGCTGTCTGTAAGAATCCTCCAGCTTTCCCCTGACGGAGGTACAGGCAACAGGGTCACTGGACCGATGTCCCCAGAAAAAGAGGACAAGCCTGAGCAGAGCCACAGAACTGCATGATACTTGATGAGTGAATCTGAAATAGAACCAAATGGACCACTGAGTAGAACTAACTCCCTACCCCCCCCACTACACACACACACACACACACACACACACACACACATCCTCTCCAGGCACTAAGAGAGTAGGAGATTAGGGAGGGGGAGGAAGGCCTTCAGACAAGTAAATTTCAAAAAGCTCTGGTATTATAAAAGGTAAGATGAGTGAAAAACAATGTAATGGGGGGAAGCCCTTATTTTTTAAAGAACTTATCATTTCAAAAGGGCTAGAAAAACCCAGGTGCTGGTGGCTCACACCTGTAATCCTAGCTACTCAGGAGGCTGAGATCTGAGGATCGCGGTTCAAAGCCAGCCCGGGCAGGAGAGACCGTGAGACTCCTATCTCCAATAAACCACCAGAAAACCGGAAGTGGCGCTGTAGCTCAAGTGGTAGAGCACTCGCCTTGAGCTGAAGAGCTGAGGGACAGTGCCCAGGCCCAGAGTTCAAGTCCCACGACCGACAAAAAAAAAAAAGGGCTAGAGAACAGCACATTGGTTCAGGCTTGGAAAGCTATTGGTTCAGTACTAGAGAGGACAGAGGATACAAACTTGACAAACTGGAGAGTTATCTGCACACTGTGAGAGTAGCTAGCAAAGTGGTTCAAATTGCTTACCCCATAAAAGGGTGGATATTGAATTAGACTAAGATGCCTCCCAGACCAGCACTATGCCTAAATGCGAGCATGCTAGGAACAGAAGAGCTCTATCTCTCTGTCTCTCTCTCCCTCCCTCTCCTTTACCCTTTCCCTCTCCCCCTCCTCCTCTCCCTCTCCCCCCTCTCTCCATGCCAGGCATTGCATTACAGGTTTGGAGAGGTGTGGCAAGACCTTTGAGTTGTAGAGCACTGGAAGTTCTCACTGTGACCCATTACAGTGATCCATGCATCCTTACCTAGTCAAGTAATGGAAGAGGTGGAGCCATTGGTGAAGAATTCTATGGTTAGGTGGGGCTGCTTCCACCAATCTGAATGCACAGTTGCACTGCTGATTACTCTCTAAAGAAATGAAGACCATGTTGAAACCTGGGACTTGCCATTGCTTGGGAAGACCTCTCAGAAAATCTGCCTGCCAGAGTATTATGAGCCATGAAGATCCTCAAGAGATGGGAGGAGAGTAAGATGGTCAGCTTGGGTAGTGCCACATGACCCACCAGTAGACAGAGTATATTGGGCCTCTGAGAAAGCTGGAAGTCCTCCTGTGATGGACAGTGATCAGGGAATGAACATCACTAGTTAGAAGTGCATGCCTTGGCTAAGCTGCCACAGAATCAGTGGAGATCCCATGGACCCTAACAGCCCCAAAGAGCAGGGATAGCAGATTGTTGAAACAGGGACTATCGGATTCTGTATGTCCCACTCCAGTGAAGGAGTGGAGACAGCACCTGTGGCTAGTGATCCATGCCCTAAATGAAAGAAGCTGAAACACAGGTCTAGCTCCTGGCAGCCATGTTGCCTCATTCTGCAGCTCCCTTCCAGCTACAAGTGACAACTAAAGATATCCTTCTGAAACGAGGCTTTCGGAAGCAAGGTAGACTCTCATTGCTAGCCGAGATGGACTAGCCCCAGGACCACATGGACACAGCTCTGGAAGGTGAAAGCACCCTATGTTTGGTAGGTGACCTGGAGAGCCCCTTGGGGAAAGGCTTGGAAATGAACTTATAGGTTACCCCTTGGATGACAGGGACTTGATCTCCCCACTTTACAAGTTATCTTCACAGGTGATTCAGCATATTTACATAACCTCTAGTCATGCATTTATGTGCTGCCGTAGGTAGTCTTGAGGGGATATGTGGCTAGATGCTTTTGTCTAGTTGGAGTATAAACAGGCACCACTGCTGGACAATGTACAGAGTGTGAGTCAGTGCTTTTGTGCTCCCGTTGCTACTGCTGCTGCTGCTGTGGATAGGAAATAAAGTATGGCCACCATGCCTATCACACCTGCAACCTCTCTTTGGCCTGCCCAATTCAGAGAACCAGCATCACAGTCCGCCTCTGCTGGTATGGCAGATAGTTCTGCTTGGTGAGACTTAAATGCTTTTCTAATGCAGTCTAGCAACAAGTCTATCTGGAGCAGTGGTAGGGAATATCTAAATGCCTGTAATGAATATGATTTTTTATTTTGTTTTTGGAAATACTAGCACTTTGAATTCATAGCCTCATGCTTGCACTTCAGAAATAACAAAACTGAAGCATCACAACCTTCTGATTTTTGAGATAGTCTCACTAAATTTTCTGCCCAGTGTGTTCTCAACCCTCCATGGTCCAATCTCTACCTCCCAAATAGGTAGAATTACAGGCATTGCATTACCATGCCCAGTCTGGCAAATATCTTCCCAAATAAAAGGAAATACTAGACGAAACTGCATTCTCAATTTTGCAAGATTGGTACCAATAAAAATATAGACATCAGAAGCCAGTGCTAGCATTTCTCAAAGGCGTGAGCTAAAGGTGAAGTTAGCAATCTGCTCCAGGAAAACACATAGAAACCAGAAGTAGCACATGTCTTAAAGCTGCCTTTCAAGTCTCTATTCACAGAAAAAGCAGCTAAAATAGAAACTCAACCTTAAAACTTGTCACCAATCTCTTCTCACACAGGAAACAAGCTGTTTCTGAGCAAGATCTGTGATACACTCAGCTGTTTATAGACTAGAGCACCATTTTGGCCATAGTCAATACCATCATAACTTGCTTTTTAAAAGCAAGCTCTATGTTCATGTAGGCCTTCATCTACAAAGCTCAAATGTAACTAAATAGAATCAAGTAGTGATTTTGAAGAAATGGTTTCTAAAAATGAAATACTTAAACCAACCTTATACTTAGGACTTAAAAATATAAAATCTTATCCATATTATTCATGCATAGGCCACTAGGCGGACAGTTGATTACATAATATTTTTTTCTACCATGCATTATTTATTTTATGAAACTCTGGACGTGGGAAAGGCTAGTGTTAGACCTTGGCTCTTGGTCTTTGAACAAACTTATGAGACCCTGCTGGACTTGTTCTCAAAGCCTCAAATCATGAGTTTAAAGGCCTTCTGCATATCTAGCACAGTGACAAGCTCAGGCATATCAGAGTTTCACAGACCTGGGTTTAATCATGTTTCCATGATTAGTATGATGCATCCTTTCCTTTCTAGATGGTGAATATTGTTACCAAAAGGAAACTGGAGATCATTAATTTGACTTTTACCACGAAGTCATCTTTTCAATAACAGAATTTAGAAATAAAACCAATTCGGGAACTACGCACAGTAGCAAGTAGCTTACAAGCATGGTAACACCAGCACTTGGAAAGCTCAGGCAGGAGGGTCAAGATCTGGAGGCCAACCTAGGCTCTCTCTTGAGTTTTTGAGAACAATCTGAGATAGCAGGTAAAATGTTGCCTCAAAAGTAAAATTAAATTAAGTATTTAGAAATTTCTTGTCACTAGTCAGGTATTCTTTCTTGGATTTTAGATTCATATGATTATTAAATGTGAGTATGAATTGGGTGAACGTTTTCTGTGCCTTTCTTGCGGGCTTTGCTTTGTCTCCCCTAGCAGGCCTCCCCCATGCATGGTAAACATTATTTGTCTCTGTCTAGAGCTAAGAGACATCTTGCTTCATTAATGATTACTCTACCCCTCAGTCCACTTTCTATCTACACTACTTTTCACTATGTTGCATGGATAGCTGACCTCAAATTTTCACTTGTAGTCCATCATATCTGTAAGCATCCATGATCTTTGCCTCTTCAGACAACTTCCTGTACCGTTTTGTGCAAATCCTTAAAGGTGAAAAAAATATTTCAATGAGATGTCATCTCTTTAGCAAATTCAGCTTAATTAAAAATGTGTTTAATCTAAAAAGAGAATTGTGAATTTAGCCATCAAGGGACTTGAATGGTGGGCTATGTTAGAAAAGGCTTTATCAACATTAACACACATCAGATTTTTCTCTAGCATGGTAACCTTAATTGTATCCATGACTGCTTTCTTCTATACTTGGAAAAAGACAAACACAAATCTTATCTCTTGAGCAATATATGAAGCTGTCATTTCTCTACAATTTTAAAAGTTACCTAATGAAAGCTTTCTTATTTTAAAAATAAAAACAACTACAATTAACTTTTGACTGGATTTTACAGGACAGACCTTTTACATGTGATCCAACAGCCCTATAAAATAAATATGAAATTTCTCCTTTGTAGAATATGAAATGGCCAGCAGAGGGCACAGTCATGAAGTTGATACGTAAAGCCCTGTGCATAAATGAGAAGAAATTTCCAAACTCAGACAAGGTCTACTTGTTAATAAACTTTAACATTTTGGGGTGGGGGGCAGACAGGGGAGATGTGAAGGGATGGAAAGGGGGAAAACAAAAAAAATTTTAACATTTCCATTACCATTTAGATAAGATTGAACTCTATCTCCAATTAGCCATCAAAAAACAAGACTGAAGATGTGACTCCAATGGTAAAGAAATAGCCAAGAAATTATGAGGCCCTGAGTTCAAACTCTAAAATAAGAATGAAGCGTCTTCTTTTTTTTTAATACAAAACCAAAGTTCAAATGAGTAGCTAAAAATCAAATAAAAATATTTAGTACATTTTGATCAGAGATATAAAAGTCAGCAAGAACTAATCTATCTATATTGGCACATGAATTATATAAACTTCATAATTCAGGCAAGATTAAACTGTAAAGTTTTTATTTTTTCAGCTGAGCACCAGTGGCTCATGCCTGTAATCCTAGCTACTCAGGAGACTGAGATCTGAGAATTGCAGTTCAAAGCCAACCCGGGCAGGAAACTATTATCTCCAGTTAACCACCAGAAAACTGGAAGTGGCTTTGTGGCTCAGGTGGTAGAGTGATAGCCTTGAGCTGAAGAGTTGAGGGGCAGCACCCAGGCCCAGAATTCAAGCCACATGACCAACAAAGAAAAAAAAAGTTTTTATTTTTTTCTAAAGAAATTTAAAATACAAAAAGGAAAGCAGACTTGAATTGACACAAAAGTGATTATTCTCAATCTTAATATTCTTACTTATTTTATAGACCTATGTATTTCAAAACCGTTGAAAGCATGTTGGTTGATATATAAAGAAAATAAATATAAGAAACATGTAAAATAAGCCTATGGGCATAGTATATATTGAATAAGATTAAATTAACAATATATTTTTAAGTAGAACTTTCATTCAATTACATTTCACAGTCAGAATATCTGTATTTTCTATCTAAGAGGGTTTTTTGAAATAAGAAAATTCAGTAAACTCTTCAAAATAACTCTGCAAAAAAGTTGAGCTAGAGGCACGACTCAAATGGTAGAGTTCTAGCCCTAAACTTAAACTGGAGGAAAAGAAGGAAGGAGAACAAGAAGAAGAAGAAAGAAGAAGGAAGGAGGAGGAGGAGGAGCAGGAGGAGGAGGAGGAAGAAGAAAAGAAGAACGAGAACAAGAAGAGGAGGAGAAGTAGTGTGAGGAGGAGGAGGGTGAAGAGGAGGAGGAGGAAGAAGAGAAGGAGGGGGAGGAAGACAGGGAGGAGGAGGAGGAGGAGGAAGAAGAAGAAGAAGAAGAAGAAGAAGAAGAAGAAGAAGAAGAAGAAGAAGAAGAAGAAGAAGAAGAAG
>NW_012267243.1:471986-502941 GCF_000151885.1 Dipodomys ordii
AGAAGAAGAAGAAGAAGAAGAAGAAGAAGAAGAAGAAGAAGAAGAAGAAGAAGAAGAAGAAGAAGAAGAAGAAGAAGAAGAGAACAAGAAGAGGAGGAGGAGGAGCGTGAGGAGGAGGGTGAGGAGGAGGAGGAAGAAGAGAGGGAGGGGGAGGAAGACAGGGAGGAGGAGGAGGGGGAGGAGGAGAAGGAGGAAGAAGAAGGAGGAGGAGGAGGAGGAGGAAGAGAGGAAGAAGAGAAGGAGAAGGAGAAGAAGGAGAAGAAGCAGAAGCAGCAGCAGAAGAAGAAATATAGAGGAGAGAAATAGATGAAGAAATAAAAGGTGGCATTAATTCCTCTGAAGGTTCTGTTACCCACCTGGAGACCAGCTTAGTCTCCCTCTCAGCTGACCTGTTTCTCAATTAAACACACAGCATTAGCCAAAGCTTTAATGAGCAATCCAGGGAATGTGTTCCATCATTAAGCTTAGGATTGCCAAAGCATCTCTCCTCAGCTGAATTATAACTCTTGAGAATTCAAAGGTAATATACCTCCTTGGAGTTAGAAGAAAGAATGTAAGAACAGCTTCTACATCTGAGCAGCAAATAATGTTTCAAAACACATTTTTTCTACAGAAAAGCTTTCCCATGTTAAGACACCACATTCCTGAATCTAGCCAATCATAATTTCTAGAAGTAGAGTCTAGAAATCTGCATTTTAGCCAGCTCCCCAGAAAGGCAGCAAGTGCTTGGGAAACAATAGCATAAGAGAAGAAGGAATCAGAGCTGTGGTGGTAGCCTACTCCCTGCTAGTAAACCATTGCTTGTGTGTGTATTTATGAGATCCAACGCAATGTATTTTAATTCTTTGGGGATTGGGGTGGAGTTCAGTGGCAGAGTATTTGCCTAAAATGTGTGAAGTCCTGGGTTCCATCCCCAACACTACAACAACAAAAATATTTTGTAAAGAAACAATTGGAAAGGCTATCTACAAATTCAACGCAATACCTGACAATATCCCAACTTCATTCTTCAATGAAATAGAAGAAGCAATCCAAAAATTCATACAGAATAGTAAAAGATAGTAAAAACAATCCTTAGCAGAAAGCACAGTGCTGGAGGACTGTCAATACCAAACTTCAAACTCTACTACAAAGCCATATAATCAAAACAGCATGGTACTGGCACAAGAATGGACCTGAGGACAAATGGAATAGAACTGAAGACCCAGAAATGAACCCACAGACCTATAGCCACCTAGTCTTTGATAAGGGAGCCAAAAAATAGAATGGAAGAAAGACAGCCTTTTAAGTAAAGGGTGCTGGAAAACTTGGTTAAACACCTGTCAGAAAACTAAAATTCAATTCTTATATATCACTCTGTACCTCAATCAACTCCAAACGAATCAAAGACCTAGAAATAAAAGCAGACACCCTGAAAACATTATAGGAAAGAACAGGAGAAATTCTAGGGCTCCTTGGCACAGGCCGAAATTTTCTTAATAAAGACAAAGAAATTTGTATGTTCTTCGCCCTATGGTATATCCATGTTGTCACTGTATTTGATTTTGGTGCCCTTGTATATACATTTATCTAATTTGGGGAGAGGAAGAGGAATCACAAAATGCTGAAACAAGGACACAGGATGACCCACTGAAACAATGAAACTCACAAGACACTATTTTGAAAATTAACATTACAACTTTGTGGGGGAGGAGTAGAAATAGGAAAGGTGGGAAAGGGAAGGGATAGTAGGAGAAAAACAAAGGACGGAATAACAATGTTCGACAAGAAATGCACTCATTACCTTAGTCATATAACTGTACCCCTTCTGTGCAGCATCTTTACAATAAAATTAAATTTTAAAAAATTGGAAAGCAAAGGACTGGAAATATGGACAGTAATAGAGATTGCTGTGAAGGTCATGCTCAAAACAGAGGTGGTATGGACCAGAGGGATGAAATCTGGAGGGAGAAGAAGCCAAGAGATTGTGGAGGGTGAAGAAAAGGTACTAGGTGTACAGTCAGCTTTCTTGGGTAGAAATCCCATCTGGCCTCTTACAAAAGAATCATGCAACACTTACTGTAAGTCTTATTTGTGTGTGTGTGTGTGTGTGTGTGTGTGTGTGCAAATTCCAGTCCTGGGGCTTGAACTCAGGTCCTGGGCAATGCTGTTCCTGAGTTTTTTTTTTGCTCAAGGCTAGCATTCTACCATTTGAGTCACAATTCTACTTCTGGTAGAATTTTTGGTAGTTATGTGGAGATTGAAAGGTTCATGAAGTTTTCTGTCCAGGATGGCTTTGAACTGTATTCCTCAGATCTCAGCCTACTGAGTAGGCATGAGCCACTGGCCCCCAGAAAGTCTCAATTTTAACATCTAAAGTTGATTTAAAATGTATTTAAATTACAATCTGTCAAAATATTGTGCATAGTGCTTGGCCATCAGTAAACACTAAATATTATGGCACAAAGAAAAGAGAAAAGAAAAATCCTAGTTTTCTGTCACTAATTCCTGCCACCTGGACCAGGAAAACAAAAAAGACACTTGTATTCACTGATTTTCACCCTTGTGAGTAGAAAAGTTTCAGCTTTCCATCTTACCTTGAGAAAAGGCTACCCAACCCAAGACTACAAAGCTTATCTCCAAAGGGAGTCCCAAATGCCCATTGTGCCAGACCACTGTGAAGCACATGCATTTATATAACTGTCACTTGAAGAAACACAGTAGTGAAGTGAGGAATTTGTCCACTAATTCGGAAGTAAATTCTTTAATATCATGTCAAAATAGCATAAAAGTGAATATTTACTTGCTAAAAAGGAAGACTATAAAAATAATAAGGAAGACTGTATTCCTCAGTATACCTTTTAATTGACATATATATGTATATATATATATATATATACATATATATATGCTTTTGCTGCATGCTATTTTGAACCTGAAAATCACCTTATTGGAAATCTTAGATCCAATCTATACTGAATACCAAAAAGAAATTATTTCCTTCCACTTCATCCTGACCCTGTGGGTCTTCATGCACTCAGAAATCCTCTTCTGCAGTCATTTCCAGTAACTGTCTTTAAGATACAGGCACTATTTGCCAAAACATAAAGATATATTCTGATTCAAATTTGTTAAGTCTGTTAGAGTCTTTAATCTGTAATATTTTGGCTTTGCCTTAACATTTTTGTTAAAATAAGACAGAATGCTCAATAGTAGCTAAACTAATTAGAACTTAGAGAACTTCAGGATTTGATGCTATACCATGGGACTCTCTATACCTGCAGGCTTAAATTCTGACTCTCAAATTGTCTAATCTAATTTCTAATCACCAAGCTCCAATCAAAACTGTCTTCCCAGACAGTCATTCTCAAATGAGTCCGAGAAACCAGGGTTTTCACAGGAACATCATAAGAAATAGAATCTGAAATTACATTCAGAATTGCAGATCTCTTTTGGCACTTGCTGTCAGCACCTGGATCCCCAGAGCTGGATACCCCAAACAGCTTCTAAACTTCTGAAGATTTCCTTCAGCAACCCTGAAGGATCCACCTGGTCACCAGGCCAGCTAGACAGGTTATCTGCCTGAGACTTCATATGTACTGCAAAATGGAAGTTGAGGTTCAGAAACTAGGCAGTCCCACTCATTCCCTGCTACATAAAAATATTTACAAAGACATTTGGGTCCCTGTGAAAACTCTTAGTTCACCACAAAGTCCAATTATCTGTCTTTGTTTAATGAAGATTTCTCAGGTTGCCAATAGAGCACAAAGCTCCATTTTTCTTAGACTGTCTTCGTCTTTGAACGACTAATATTTTCTTTAAAAGACCCTCAACATAATGTTAAAAAAACTCTAAAAATGTCCAGAATTCTTCACAATACATTTGCCTGAGTTAGAAATCACATAATTAGTTTATTGTCAAAAGTACTCATTACCCAACTAAGTTTAATGAATGTACAGAGACCATTAGCCAATGATAACATGAAGAAAGTTAAAATTTGTTTTAAATGAAAGAAACTTTCTTAAGTGGGAGGCAGTATTGCAGGGAGAGATGATGAACTGATATGCTTATCTCTGAAAGCAATTTATACCACAGGTAAGCCACACCACCTAAGTGTGAGTGTCCTCATTTATCAATCTCACAGAACTCATTTAAATTAGGTGATTGCTAAATTATTATCCAGTTTTGATATTTATTACTCCATGGCAGACAGGAAAGAACAACAGTGTAGAAATGCCCATGAATGTAAATAGGTAAAACTGGAAAAGTCATTCCTATACTATGGGGGAATGTCTGAAGGTATGGATAAGAAAATATCACAGATTAATAACCTATATACTCTATAAATAGAGATTCTCTGCCAAAGAATGTAGCCTGTGAGCTGTTATACATCAGCTGCTTTACCTATAAATACTATCAGCATCAGAAAGCAAGAGCACATGGTACTGGGCATAAAACTCAGTGATAGAGCACATGCTTAGCATCATCAAGAAGCTGGTTCAATTCCCAGCAATAATAAAAAGAAAAGAACAGTTTCAGGCCAGGCTGAGATCTGTGGATTATGATTCGAAGCCAACCTGGTCAGAAAAGTCCCCATGAGATTTATCTCTAGTTAATCACTCAAAAACCAGAAGTGGCACTGTGGTTTAAAGAGGTAGTATGCAGCCGGGCGCTGGTGGCTCACGCCTGTAATCCTAGCTACTCAGGAGGCTGAGATCTGAGGATCTCGGTTCAAAGCCAGCCCGGGCAGGAGAGACCGTGAGACTCTTATCTCCAATAAACCACCAGAAAACCGGAAGTGGCGCTGTAGCTCAAGTGGTAGAGCGCTCGCCTTGAGCTGAAGAGCTGAGGGACAGCGTCCAGGCCCAAGTTCAGGCCCCCCGACCAAAAAAAAAAAAAAAAAAAAGAGGTAGTATGCTAGCCTTGAGAAAGAGAGCTCAGTGGCAGTGCCCAGGTCCTGAGTTCAAGCCCTATAACTGAAAAAAAAAAAAAAAAAAAGAGGTAGTATGCTAGCCTTGAGAAAGAGAGCTCAGTGGCAGTGCCCAGGTCCTGAGTTCAAGCCCTATAACTGAAAAAAGAAAGTGTGTGTGTGAGAGAGAGAGAGGGAGAGAGAGGGTTCAGAGAAATGCAACTGTGCCTCAAGTGATAGAGTACCAGCTTTGAGGGAAACTTTTAAGAGACAATGCACAGGACCGGAGTTGAAGACTATGTATTGAGATGAGAGAAGGGAGAGAGAAAGCAGAGGTGGAGACAAAAGAGTGGGAGAGAGAGGAAGAGAAAAGGGAAGAGAGAGAGAGAGAAAGGGGATAGAGAAAAGAGGAAAGGAGAGGGAGAGAAAAGGAGAA
Source organism: Dipodomys ordii (assembly GCF_000151885.1). Lineage (NCBI taxonomy): Eukaryota > Metazoa > Chordata > Mammalia > Rodentia > Heteromyidae > Dipodomys > Dipodomys ordii. The sequence continues at coordinate 477,311 of NW_012267243.1, forward strand.
AAGGAGAGAGAAGAGGGGTGGGGGGAAAGGAGGGAAGCAAGGGAGAAGAAAAGGAAAATAAAAGAATCTTAAGAAAACACAGGTTCCAAAAAAACACAGATTCCAGCACTCTTCTGACTTCATAGCCCATTTCTTCAACTAATTTTATGTAAGAGCCTCATTAAACTTCCATATACAAAAGTAGATTCAAAAGCCGGAAGTGGCGCTGTGGCTCAAGTGGTAGAGCGCTAGCCTTGAGCTGAAGACCTGAGGGACAGTGCCCAGGCCCAGAGTTCAGGCCCCTTGACCAGACCCCCCCCAAAAAAAAAAGTAGATTCAAAGCCAAATTGAAATCAGTCCAGTAATTCGGTTTTGCCATACTCAACTAGGACAGAGCCTTGACTGGATCTTCATAGATATCATATATAAGTACTCAAGTTTTCTGATGTCCAAATTAATCATTTCTACACAACTCCTAGGCACTCACCTCCTCCACCTCTTCAGCCTGTGCAGACTGAACACATAATTCAGATCACGTGTTGGTAGTAATCCCTCAACTTCCTGTCAATCACTTCCAAAGGTCAACTGCATCTGTTCCCTTCTTCCGGTTTTCTATACACCGGTGTTAGGATTTCTGACCTGGGCCAATTCTCTACCTATACCTCATATCCCCTCCCCTTCAGCTTCTCAGGAACACCTGAAATCTATTCTACCCTAAACCTTAACTTTTACTTCTCTATTGGATTCCTCCAACAGCACCTAAATTTGCTGTGAATACTTCCAAACTTAGAGAAAAATAAAACTCTGCTGTCGCCTCCCTCCCTAGTAAGTCACGTTAAATCCCTCCCTCCCCCCACTCCAGGGGAAACAAAGGAGGAGGCAACAATGCTTGATGAGAAATGTACTCACTATATTGCTCATGTAATCTTAACTCCTCTGTATGGTATTTTCACAATAAAAAAATGTTTTAAAAAATATTTTCCCCCAATGGAGACCAGCCATGACCACACATAATTTAGAGACAGAAAAATCAAAACCACAGAATAATTTATATTTCTAAATATTACCTGAGTATAGAAAAGGGCTCAAAAACCAGCAGCCTTCAAGCTGCATCTGGGATACTGAACTTTTGTTTGTAAGTAATGGCCTTTGAAGGGAACAGCAGTAGTTGTTTATTGCTCATTGTCTGTGGCTAACTTCACAATGCCACAGCAAGGTCAAGTAGTATGATAAATTCTGTAAAATAAATCTTAAAGCTTAAAGTATTTTCAATATTTCCCTTTATATCTGATCTAGACAGGAGAGAGAGAGAGAGAGAGAGAGAGAGAGAGAGAGAGAAAGGGAATCATTCAGATTTCCAAAGACCAAGAAAACTACTTATTGGGAGCCTGTAAACTCCTGTCTGGGGTGGTGTTTTCTCAGAACTGTTCACTTTTCCTTCATCATAGTGTTCCAGTTCTAGATTTCAGTGTAGCTCACTGACAAAGACATACTTTCTGCTCTCTAAGATAAGAGATGGGAGGCTTCCAGAAATACAAGTCCCATCCACAAAATCCTTTGATAGTCAGTGCATATTCAGCAAATGATACAAAAAAGAAAATCTTGATGGAAAAGTTTGGCTGAGTTACTCATTTATTTAAGTCCATCTTACAAATGCAAAATGAATTGAGTCACCCAACACTGTGCCAAATGGGTGATCAAAAGCATAGTTCTAAAAGCCATCAAGGATTATTTGAAAGAGCATAATCCTCTCAAATGAACAAAGATAATGAAAATATGTCATCCCCTTAAAAAGTGTGACTCCCTAAATGACTTCTTAAAAATTCATTTTTATTAAACTTCAGTGAACTTTATGGTTGAGAGTCACTTTAAAATTCACAAAAATACTGAATAGCAGCATTTCCTCAAGCTCAGAAAACTGTGTTAAGAGAAAAAGGCTAGGTGCCGTAGCTATTTTTATAACAATATTCTTTTTCTTTGCTTGTTTGGTTCTGGAATTAACTCGAAGGCCTTGTGCATGCTAAGCATTTGCTTTATTACCAACTGAGCTACAACCTCTAGCCTGAAACAATACTCTGACATTAACCACGCTGGAGAGGGAAAAATACCTACTTTTATTATTTTTTTTGTTAAAAAGCACAAAAACAGCACATACTGGAAATTTACTAAATCATCCATCAAAGAAGAAAAGTAAAATAACTTCAAAATATATTTATACATGATGATCTCATAGTGTGCCTTAAACACAGATAATTGAACTCATGTATAAAAACTTAATTGCTACCAGGTGCCAGGGTTTATTCCTAGCTACTTAGATTTTTTTTTGGGGGGGGTCCAGTCATGGGGCCTGAACTCTGGGCCTGAGCGCTGTCCCTCAGGTCTTCAGCTCAAGGCTAGCGCTCTACCACTTGAACCACAGCGCCACTTCCAGCTTTTTGCTTATGTGGTGCTGAGGAATCAAACCCAGGGCCTCAGGCATGCAAGGCAAGCGCTCTACCTCTGAGCCAACTTCCCAGCCCAATCCTAGCTACTTAGAAGGCTGAGATTTGAGGATGGAGATTCAAAGCCAAGTGGGTAGAAATGCATGTAAGACTCTATCTTCAGTTAGTTTCCCAAACAGACTGAAGGGGTTGCTCAAGTGTAGAGTGCCAGCTGTGAACAAAAAGGCCACGGAAGAGTGTGAGACACTGATTTCAAACCTTGGTATTGGTCCCTCACAGCCAAAAGAGAAAGAAAATAACAATAACAATAACAATAATAATAATAACAATACAAATGCAATAGAAAACAACTTGCACATATTTGACTCAAGTGGTATAGTGCTAGCTAAGATTGAAAATCTGAGGAACAGCTTCAACGACCTTCCCTGAGTTTAAACCCCAGATACACACACACACACATACACACACACACACACACACACACACAAAATACTTGATTATTGATTAATATACAGCCAAGTCCTATAAACACTCACTGAAAAGTAGCAGAGCAATTCAGAGAGTAAAAAGTCACATGATAGTCTTCTTAAAATCACAAAATTAACAAAAACATTCTGTTAAATTTATAAGTCTTCTACTTCACACCAAACTATCTAACTATGAACAGGAGGAAGAGCATTCTTAAAAATTAACAATATATGATAATTTTCCCAAACCATCCAACAAGCATATGGTCTTCATTGAATGAAATCAATTTGAATAATATTACTACATATCCACGTCAGCTCTTTATGGAAAAAAAGTTACAACTAAAATTAAACTGAATTTTTAAAAAGGCTCTTTGAGTGAAATAAGAATAATTTCCTCTTGATATTTGGTGACTGCTCCTATCAATAATTTCACCTCATGAGAATGAGTCAACTAAGAATATCATTCTTAATTTTATATGGTAGAGATCTTTGAAAGAGAAGAGCAAGAAAGTATAGCTAATTGTTTGTAGCAAATTAAATGCAACCCTTTTCTATTCCTCTCTAATTCTTAGGATTCCTGATGAAACAGATATCCTTATTAATCTTTGGTGAAGCATTATAGTCAAAAAAAAAATAAAGTACCTTTCATTCCTTCCTGCTAACTATCTATAAAGCATGCCCAATATTTGCACACAGACAGTATTTGTCAACAGACAAACCCATGGAAATTCAGTCACTATTGAAAGGAGACCAAATAGTCATGAAAGAGTTACTTTCCCAATTTGCAGTAATTTCCCAAAGGCTTTTCTAGTCTTTCAGTTTAGAAAGACATTGGATGGCAAGAAAACAAGTAGCATTTTAGCATAGTGAAAGGAAGCCTTCAGAGCACAAAAGGTGTTATGTCATGAGCTAGATAAGTAGAAAAGTGTTTAAGGCACAGATTCAACCACAAAGCTCCAAGGAACTGGGATTTTATTATGTCAGAAAAAAACATGTTAATTTGAAAAAAATTAGACAATCATATGCAGATCATAGGGTTTCAATAAACAGCCTCTATCTCTGGAAAGTTTCATTTTGTAGTTAGGAACTGACCAATGAACTATCATGTGAATCATTTGAAATCACACTCAATCAGGAATGAAAATGGTTACATTCCTTCCTTTAAATAATACCAATCAAGCAGAAGTCTGGCTGGTAGATGTACAAAGCTCATACCTAAAATCCTAGCTACTAAACAGGCTGAAATCTGGAGGATTTTGGTGCAAAGACAGGCTGGGCAGAAAAGTCCAAGTCTCCATCTCCAAAATAAACAGGAAAAAATATCAAGGCAAAAGTCATTGTGACAGAGCACCACCCAAACAAGCAAGTTGAGCAAGCACAGGTACTAAGTGCAAACTCCTGCATTAGCAAAAGAAAAAAATAATCTTTTCTTTAATGAAATGTGTGAATGGAAAGGGGAGAAGGGCATAGAAAATAAAGTTACAAAATCAAAGAGGTGGGAAGAGCGTCCATTGTGAGTTTATTACAACACAGAGATCTTGAAGGGCATTTGACCTCAGGAGAATTGTTGGTTAGAAATGCTCCTAATAGCTCTTTTCTGGAAACCAGCAGAGAGACTAATTATAAGAAACTTCTCTTTAGGGACAAGTACATTCCTTTCCACACCTAGGTGGTACCCAACTCTTCACAGACTTCTGCTCTATTACTTCCTCTAGATTTGGAAGAAAATCCTTAACTGTATATCCAGTAAATATCTGATTTTGTTATTAAAATCCCAGTTAAGAACATGGGAAAAGGCTTCTTAGGAGAGTAAGGTTTCTTTCATTTCTTCTTGATTTACATCAGTTTGGTGAACAGAGAACCAAGGAACATAGGAGAAAAATGCAATGAGTTCCACTTGGGGAAAACAAATCTCTCATTTTAGGATATTAATGCATACAATATTAAGATATTGTGTGTGCCTGTGTGTGTGTGCATGTGTGCGCGCATGCTTACTTTTCACTCTTTTTATCATATCCACCTATCTCTCTAATACAAATAAAGTAAGGTGCTAGAAGTAACCAGTTTGATTTTTAAAGGAAAGAGAACAGGTCTGAGGTACAGCTCACAGGCTGTATATACACACACATACATACATACATTTGTACATACATACATTGTAAAAGAAGAAAGCTGTAGTCTATCCTACCCTCTTTATTCCAATTTCACATCTATCAAGTGGCAAGACTGTGTACTTCTGAACATTTGGGAGAAAAATAAAGTTAATTCATGAGCTTTTAATCAAACAGAAAATACTAACCATAGCAAATGTTTTCCTTTGTACTGTATTCATTATAACTGAACTTGCCAAAGTGATATATCTTTCAAAACACAGCATACCATAGACAACAGATTGTCTCTTCAAAAAGCTGAGGGGAAAATGTAAAATTACCCAGCTGTCTTTAAAAGAAAGAAGAATCCTCTGTACCTGTGATTAGCTGCTACATCACTTTAGAAATTACATAAGAAAAATAATTAAATTTTTAAAATCTTAAGAAGAAAGCTTTACATAATTACAAAATAACTTGGAAATTCTTCTTTCAATTGGAAAGAGTCAAAAAAATCTCAAAATACTTCATCTGAAGATCCCAACTTGTAATGGATAATGAAGAGGAGGAAGAAAAGACAGTTGCAGATAGACATGACCATTTTCTACCATATTTTGACCTCCACCTCTATTTTTTCTCTCTTTTAAAATCCTTCATTATTGCACTCACTGAACCACAACATATAATGTTGAACAAGGCAGAGAAGATGTACAGGCAGCAACAATGGGAACAAATGTAATTACTGCATCCAGATGGGAACCTATTGCTTTCAAATAGGTTGCTTTCAAATCCTAGTCTCTACACAATTGAACCAATCAGACCTTCAATCAACCTAGGACAGTCAAGAGAATTCTCACACTTAAGGGATTTTGAATACCTGCTCAGGAGAACCCATGTCACACTCATTCCACATACCTGAGAAAGATTAGCAAAACTCTGTCTTGAAAATGATAATCCAGAATTCATTTTCAATTATGAACATGCTTTTTGAGTTGCCATTCCAGAGCTGTGGTATCTTAGTGAAGGGAAGGAGGCAGACAAAGCTGTTTTCTTGTTCATGGAACAGAAAGAAATTGCACTGAAATAGCATTCAAGTGCCTGTGGAAACCTGTGCCCTTTGGGAATAGTATTTTGCCCTTTGCAGCTGCTTCTCAAGGAATGCCTTTGACCAGCAAAGTCATAAGCATTGACTTACAATCACTTTAAAGCCAAGAGCATGGCTCAATGGGAAAGAACTTACCTATGGGTTCATAGGTTCAATTCCCCAGCATGGAAAAAAAGGGAAAAAATAAAATGATAAAAAAGAAAGAAAAATAAAATGATAATTTTAAGAGCATAGCTGATTAGAGAAGGCTTTAAAAGTATGGAGTGGACCATCTGTTAGGAAAAGGAGGTTTGGCAAATATACCTAATACCCTAGTCAAAAAGAACCTGTAGAAACAGACAAAGCTGAGCTATCGAATGTCCCAAGGGAGAAAAGCTTACATCACATTTGTTTTTAAATTATAAGGTGACTGGGTAGACACACACTACAGCTGTTTTTTTCAACCATAATCCCCTTCACACACACACACACACACACACACACACAAATGGCAGGTTCACCTACTTACATCAAAGGGAGCTGAACTTGACCCAGCGTTCTGATTACATGGTTCCCTGAAGCAGTCACTAAAAGGAAGTAGAAGACCCATGGCGATGATCCGCGAACAAAATTTCTCTGCTTCTTCGGGAGGCCCGTTCTCCTGCTGGCTAAACAGCTTCTCCAACAGAGTTCGCCCTGTGGATAAAACACAGTCATTAGGAGTCACCTGGCTCAGAACTCTCCTGAGACAGAAGGGTAAACACCCCAGTGAGCAACACAGTTTCCAAGGCTACTGACTCTTAGAAAGGAAGCTCTCAAAGGAAAACTGCAGTCTGGGGCTATGGGCAAGAGCAGTGGAGGGGTGCTCTCCCTTACCACAAAATGTCTCCTCCCTCAGAAGACAGTGGTTTGTCTTACTGACAGTTCTTCCTTCATCAGCAAAAAAGGGAAGTCTTACTCTTTTAGATTTAATTGAGTCTTGTTTGTTTGTTTTCTTGTTCTCCAAGGAAGCAGACCACCATTTCAGCCTAGAAATGGCAATGACTGGCATTTAATAGCTCAGGGTGAACAACAGACAAGAACAAGGAATAAGGAGATAAGTCAAAGACACCAATCCATTAAAAAGGGGAAGGAGTCAGCATAAAAGGGTATGCCCAGATGAAGAAGAACTCAAAATGTTTTCAGATGCCTCTCAGAAATATAACATTAGGGGTTTATGTTTTAATTATTTCTCTAAAGACACGAGAAGATGGGAGGTGAGGTCCTCCATGAGAAGACACTAAGAACCCAAAAGGACACGAGTCCTCCGGTACAAGATTTTCAATCTGATTGGTGTCCTAGGACTACCTGCAGAGAAGCGAATTGCTGGAAACCTGGATGTCAGTTATTTTATTGGTCACCAATGGATTTTACTGAAAGTCAAAACTGACAGCCATAGATCAGTCCCTGATCTACATTTGACACCAACAGCTCTCTTTAACTCAGAAGTGTATATAGCTTGCTTTACATTCAAAAACAACACCAGAGGAAACAGAAAACTTCTAATGTCCCTTTCAGGGATATATGTGTTCTTAGTTCCTGCCCTCTTGCTCCTCGTACCTCTAATGAGTAGATTTGTTATTTTTTAAGTCAAAATTTACTTATCCTGAAAAGTTTGTTACCTACTCTCATACCTTCTTGCAACCTTTAAAAGTTCCTTCATGAAATTAACCATTTTATACAATTAGTAGGGCTTGATTTTACTTTCTTGGCAGTATCAGAGTTTGAACTTAGGGCCTCGATCTTGTTCAACTTGCTCAGCTGGCAGACTACCACATGAATCATATCTCCAGCTCTCTGTTTGGCTGATCATTTTAGAGATGAAGTCTTACTACAGTCTTTTCCGCCCAGGCTAACTTCAAACCTCAAGCCTCTTATGTAACTAAGTTTACAGACATGAGACACCAGGGCCCAGCTTAAAATCTTGTTGTTGTTGCTTTTTAGTATCTACTTTCCTTGCTTAAATCATAAACGTTCTGAGCAAACCTGGCTACACAGAGAAAAAATCATGGATAAATATTTGGGTAATATTTGGATGAATGAATCACTATGATTCTGTAAGATAGATTCATTCAGGTCATGGTCAAAACGTATCAAGGAAATTGTCTTTCTCCCTTTGGCTTCCTGGTGCCCTTCTGCCCTGTTCTAATCCTCTAACATCCCCTCTTCTTTGCTGGCATAAATAAGGAGATTGCCTGAACAGTTAAGATATTAACCTTCAAAATCCTCTGTGTTTACAGTCCACAGCATCCGGTGACCTGTGCATTGCCCACTCATTTCATTGGTTCAGTGGTAAACAGTATGTCATCAATAGCACGAAGCATTAATTTGCTGAAGATTAATGAGATTTATTTCTTTAATAAAGTCACTTTTTTTCTCATCACTCATCTCTCTGCTTAATTGGCAAGTTCTAGGTCAACTAGCCAGACCTTAATTCTGGTGGTAGGAACTGGAAATGAAATCTCACAAAATGGAAGCAAAATATGGTTAGTGCAGGCAGACAGGGAGACATGAATGGGAGCAAGGAAACATCTAAGGCTACCAGATTCCATTCCCCTTTGAGGAGAATGATTAATAAAACCCCAAATGCCCCGCACCTTGGACCAACCATCCTGAGAATGGCCCTATCCCCCTTATGGAGCTAACTGCCCAAATCACAGAGTGCTTTGAGGGCCTAAGGATCACTATCTCCTTCCTGGCAACCCTAAACCAAGGAAAGTAAAGGTGGTCAAATGCCCAGGAGACTAGCCTCACCTTCCTCAAAGTGTGCCTGGGCCATGACTGCAAGGTTTACAACAATCTGGGTAGGTGCCACGAAAGCGAGGGCCTTCATTTAACACCGCCTTGCAAACCCAACCTTTCCATCCTAGAGAACAGTAAAACCCCAATAGCTTCTGTGAAGGTCCACATCAACCTTCATGAATTTACTTACTTCTAATGAGAAGCCTCTTTCTTTCAAAATAAAAGTCTTTCATTGTACCTCCTTGTTTCTGTTTATTCCATTTCCACTGCTGGCATATTGTGCTAATGTTACACAGTCTACTCAAAGAATGGAGTAACACCTAGAATACACCATCTACCAATAGCCTATCAAGCTATATCATCAAGTTCTGCTTCTTCTTGAGGGCAACACCAAGTTGTTGTTGCACATTATTTCATGGTTAGGTTTTGTGTTAAAGCATCTATTAAAACCTATCAGTCAAACCAAACACAAGGGGCTCATGCCCATAATCCTAGCTATTCAGGAGGCTGAGATTTTTTTTTTGGTGCTGTCCAGGATAGACTAATCCACATGATTCTTATCTCTAAATAACCAGCAAAAAGCTAGAAATGGAGGCGTAGCTCAAGTAGTAGAGTCAAGTATGAAAGGAAAAAGCTAACCAAGAGCAAATCCCAGAACCTGCAGAAAGAAAACTGTAACAGGCAATCTTAGCTTGGAGCTATACAAAACTAGATTCTGACTTACAATTTCATTATAAGAAATACTTTTTTTGCTGTTGTTACTTGCTTTGCAACCCTGGGAGTCTAAACCAGGGCCTCTTACCTCGCTAGGCAAGCATCCTCCCACTACCACATTCTAGGCTCTGAATCTCAAACATAAATGTGCAAGACAGTAAGAATGCTATTTTCAGGCCTCTTCCTATTTCTATCTATAAAACAGAACTAATCTCAAACACTGCCTTTAAGTTCTGGAGTTTGGAGATTCGAGTTTGTTTATGCCTTATGAGAACTAGGAAACTACATCCCTCAATTCTCAAGTATTAATGATCATAGTATTATATCCATTGTGCATATGATATGAAAGGATTGGTAGCATCTAAAATAAACATATTATTATTCCTACAATGGAGATACTGTGCAATGAAAAATGAGGAAAATGGGATCTTGTATATGTGTGAATTCAACAAACCAAAAGTACATATGTACAACAAGCATGAAAGGATTATGAAACAATCTGGAAGAGCTGAGAGTAAAACTTATTGGAACTAGAGTTTGATGATAAGAAAATACCCATAAATCTTTCATCCAGGATTTCCCTACCATGACACTACTGTCCTGAAGCACCTAATTCTATATGGTTGAGGTGGTTGTTCTGTGTTAGTCCCAGCAGCTTTGGTTACTACCACTAGACACGTAGTAAAACCACCCCATTAGAAGCTGCAACAGGCAAAAAATATCTGCAGCCATAGCCCCTGAGAAACTACAGGCTCCTCATTGAGAGCCCTCCTGAAACCTTTTTTTCAGTATAGGTTTGAACTCAGGGCCTTGCATTTATTAGTCAGGCACTCTACCATTGAGCTATGCCTCCAGCCCTACTTAACCCCTTTCTAAGGAGAACTTAGCTGCTTTGTATGAACAGTAAGTCAGTTGCCCCTTGAAAATCTTTCTCTTGAAGCCCTCTCCCACCTATTTCAAATACCTCCTATTCACAGGAAAAATAATGGTAGGTAACTTTCTTGATGAACACAAATACTTAGAGATGGCTTATCCTCCTTCAGAACCATTTGCTCCTTTGAAAACTCATATCTAGATAGCCTACTACGTCTCCCTTTTCCCTCTTGCCATCCACTATTTCTACTCCTTCCCTCACCCTACCGTTCACAGAACACAACACTTGTCGATTCCTGACTTACTGTCCCACTCTGCACTTGCAGCTCTATCATCATCAGTGATGCTGACATCCGTGTAAAGAAAACACCAGTGCGCAGATAAAGATTTTATCCGAAACCTTGACTCTTTGCCACCAACCAGCATTTCCTCTAGCCCTTCAGGCATGACTCATTCTCATTCACACCTTCAAGTTGATGAGCAGCAGGAACTCTGTCACCTCCCTTGGCTTCTTACCACCCTTTAGCCAAAAACAAACTTCTCTTCCTGCCCCTCCCACCTTTCACCTCTTTCATCCCTCCCTCTGCTTTCCCTCATTAGCCTTCCCCACTTCCTGGGACTTTTCTCTGCTCATTTTTCTCTCTGGCTTTTGCATCAGCACACTCTTCCCTAGATACCCAGTGACTCATACATTCCTTTGTTTTATTCAGACCTCAGCTCTCAACTGTCATTTCCACTGAGAAGAAATCCCAAGTGTCCTTCCAAATTAGCACTTCCTGTCACTTTATTTTCCCCTTTCATCTGCCTTCATTGTTTTCCCAGAGCTTAGTCCTTGAGTAAGGTAAGCCTGTGGTCTGCCACCTCCTCTTAGAATGTAATCTCCATTTCAATTTTTGTTCAAGGAATATCTAGCGAAAACGAGATGGCCACTTTTTAAATCATCCATTGGTCAGTTTATGCACAAATGCCTAGATAAAATACCTCATCCCTGACCACTGATTTCTGTTCCTTAAGCTCATGCACTAAGGCTGCATCCATCATTTACCTTGAATCAAGCATCTTTAGCACTGTTGACTTCAAACAGTCACCACTACTATCCCACAATCCATCACTCCCAGTGTGCCTTCACTTCTTTCCTTTGCAGCTTAAATTCCACATTCTACTATAATAAAATCCTGAGAATTTTTAGTTCCTTCTTCCTCTTTCTCTCCATCATGATGCCTTGCAAAGTCAAATCATCTACCTTACTTGTCGGTCAAATCATCTACCTTACTTGCCTACAGATTTGATCTACTTAACATGGTAAAGACACACATTTCTTGTTTTTATAGTAAGTCCTCAATTAAATACAATACTATGAACTACATTCATAAACTGCTGTGCTGAATAGCAACTCCTTTGTAAAACTACTTAATGATAATAAAAATATTTTTATAAATACAGCACTGCTCAGTCTTCATATTGAAGTATATACTCTCTCTCTACTAAAATTTTACACATGTTCCTCTCTGCAAAAATGACTCTTTCCAATGATGAAATGTTGTTCTCAATGAATTTATTAAGAAGACAATGATTTTCTACTTCTGTAATTACAGTGTTTCTGTAATCCCAACACTTCAGACATTGAAGTAATAAAACTATGAGTTTGAGACCATGGTGGGTTATAGAGAAAGTTTAAGAACAGATAGAAAGCCATGGGGGGGGGGGAGAGGCTGGGAGGAGATGTGAAGGGTAAACAAAGGAGGAGGCTGCAATGCTTGATAAGAAATGTACTCATTATCTTGCCCATGTAATTGTAACCCCTCTGTACAGTATGTTCAAAAAATTAAAATTAAAAAAGATAAACAAACAAAATTTGTTGAGTAAAAAATAAGAATTGCACATATTTTACTGCAAGTATGTGAAGACACTTGCACCCATGACCTTCATTTTTCACAAATGGGAAATACTTCCCCAAACAAACAAAAGCAAGCCCTTCTCTTGTATTCTAGATAGAATTCCTCACAATTTTGCTCAGAACCTCAATTCTTTAACTAACTGCTAAACCACAAATACCTCTCATTTTTTAACATTCTCAGTATCACATAAACATGCTTTATGAAAGAAATGTCTACGTCATATCCTGTGACTCATACCTACAATCCTAGATATTCAGGAGGCAAAAATGAGGGTGATCAACACAGCTTCAAGGCCAACCAGGGCAAAAGAGATGGAAATGCTATCTCAACAATGAAGGCAAGAATGATGCTACTTGCCTCTGTTTCCAGCTGTGTGGGAAGGATAGATGGCAAGATCGAGAAGAAAGGTAGGCTCTAGGCAGAAAGGAAGAACCTATCTAGAAAATAAATAAATAAATGAAACAGATTAGGGGCATGCCTCAAGTGGAAGAGTAACAGCCTAGTACGTTTAAGTTCAAGCCCAGTATCACCAAAAATAAAAAGAGAGCTGGGTGCTGGTGACTCATGCCTGTAATCCTAGCTAATTAGGAGGCTGAGATCTGAGGATGGCAATTCAAAGCCAGCTGCAGCAGGAAAGGCCTTGAGATTCTTACCTCCAATTAATCCCAAGAAAACCGGAAGTAGCGTTGTGGCTCAAGTGGTATGGCGTCAGCCTGAGCTGAAGAGCTCAGGGACAGTGCCCAGGCCCAGAGGTCAAGCCCCAGGATTGACTCCTCCACCTCCCCCCCCCCCAAAAAAAAAAATAAGAGGCTGAGGATGGCTTATTAGTACATGGGTAGCTAACCTATGTGAGTATTAAGGCTTAATCCCCAGAACCTAAACAAATGCTGAAATAAATCAAATAATGATAAAATAAAATAATCCTAAACGTACAAAACTCCTGCCTCATTTTTTTGTCTTCCCTGATATCAATACTGGATTTATTGATACTCACTGCCTTCACCCCCTCACTCCTGGCCTGGTCCATTCTAAGCTGACTTCCATCCACATCTTGCAACTACAATTGTTAGTAGCTAAGATTGCCTGTATGGCTGTGACACATAACAAAAAAACAAATTTTTCCTTCTTTATTTGTATAGATTATATTGTGCATAGTAAGGGGCGTCGCGTAGGATGCTTCTATTCATGCATGCAATGTTCTTTGATCATGTTCACCCCTCATTGTCCTTTCCTGTCCCTCTCATCAAACTTTCTCTTTCCCCATCCCTTCTTAACTCACAGGATGACGCCTTTTACACATGACATCTGTCTTTGGTGATATTTATCTTTATGAAACTAGCTTCTCTCACCTAACATGATAATGCCCATGCACATTCCATCAAGCAACAGGATTTCATCCTTTGAAATAGTTAAGTGAAACTCCATTAAGAATATATACACCACGTTTCATTATCCATTCATCTTTCTCCATGGGGACATAAGTTGGCTCCAGGACTTGACGATGATGAACAGTGCTACAATAAACAGGTATAGAGGCTTGTCAACTTTGATTATTGTGGGAAATACTGAGAAAATTCTTCCCTTTAGGAACTGATGAAACTCATGGGTTCAGAGGATTTAGTCCATGGTTCTCAATTCCTGTGATACTGGTGTCATGCTGAAGCCATACTTTACAGTGAAGGGAGCAGGTGGTAAGGCTACCACCTAATGATAGACAGAAAAGGGAGAGGCAGAAAGGCAGGGAGATGATAGCTGCAAAGAGTCATGGCCCCTGTCTTACCTCCTCCAGTTAAGTCAGGAGACCTAGCCAGAACACCCGAACCTGTGTGGGCATTATTTGAACCATAGAGTGCAACCAACATTTCTGTCTTTCTCTTGCTTTCAAGTTCTTAATAAGAGTGAAACATTTCTCGCTCTACTCCTTGAAACACTTTCCTCTCATCCTCATGACTCTCCTTTCTCCAGTTTTCGCTCCCATTTCCTTTCTGGATTTTTCTTTTTCTCTACCAAGCATGTCCCTCCTTCCTGACTCATCTTGTGGCTGATTGTCTGATTTTATTCCATATTCTCTTCTATAATTCCACCAATGGAGAAACTTTCCTTACCTTGAAAGCTGGCAGGCTTTTTTGACCACTTCAACTAACAATGCATACAAAAGTGATGTCTTAACAGGATTGAATACTTGGGGCAGGTACAGAATCCTTTTAGGAAGACTGGAAAAGAAAATAAGGATTCAAAGAACATCACACACCCAAAGCCTTCCCTGTCTCCACCCCACCTCCCCCCAGGTCTGGTATCCCTCAGTGTAAATTTAAGATCCCTTAAAGCCAGAAGTAGAAACCATAGTAGGGATAGAGAATGTTCTAAGGGAAAATTTTTGCAATATATGTCAATGGTCTTTTTTAAAACTTCATCCCCTTGGCTCAGGAATTCAACTTGGGGAAACATTCAAGATATAATTGAAGAGTGGTATTTCATAGAATGATTAAGACTGAATGATAAAAATGCACATGAAGGCTTTATTCTGGAACAATAATAAATGGATCCATAATAGTAAAAAATGGAAGAAAATAAAGTGTGTAACAATACAGTTTACAAAAAGATAGCTTTGTAGACATAACAGGTAAACTTTCTATATTCATTAAAATCATGCTATTGAAAAAATAACATTGAATATATCAAAAAGAATAAAGAAAAGTAAAACCATTATCACTAGAGAAAGCAGAGCCCCAATCAGCATTAACAATAGAGAATTATTGGAAAATAAGGAACCATTCATTCAGCCTTCCCAGTATGAGTAGTATTTTCAAGTACTATAATGTGGATAAAGAAATGTTTTGGTACAGAAAAATGCCAACAAAAATTCTGGAAAAAAGCCAATTAGAAAATCACCATTTCCTAATACCTAATAAAATAACTGGCTCACTTAGAAATCCATTAAAGAAAAGGGCCAATTGAAAATCTTGCGAAGGGAGAAGCAAGCTGTGATCCTCAACCCCAAAGATTATTCCTAGCTTCAGAGAAAATGAAAGAATCAGACAGGGTGAGCCTTCTGATGTGGGGATTATAAAATAAACAACAGGGTCTGGGAAGTTGGCTCAGAGGTAGAGCTCTTGCCTCAGATGCATGAGGCCCTGGGTTCGGTTCCTCAGCACCACAGAAGCAGAAAAAGGCAGAAGTGGTGCTGTAGCTCAAGTGGCAGGGTGCTAGCCTTGAGCTGAAGAGCTGAGGGACAGCACCCAGGCCCAGAGTTCAGGCTCCACGACCATCAAAATAAATAAATAAGATAAACAGCAGTGCCTATCCTGCATAATAATGACCTTAATGCCTGAGGAAAATGTAGAGAGAATAAAGCATAAATCATGTATTAGATTGCACCTCACTTCTAGTTTTGGTTATCCCAGTTCAGAAAAGGACCTAGTTATCAGACTATATTAAGCCACTAATTCTATTTGCATTCAAATAAGAGCCTTATGGCACAGTTGTCCTTCAGTATGTATGGAGGGCTGGCTCCTGGATCCCTGCCATAGGCCATGTATACCAAACTCCAAGGATGCTCAGTCCTTTCAATAAATGGCACTTGTATTTGCATATAACCTATGCATATTCTCTTGAATACCTTAAATCATATAATATCCAATACAATGTAAATGCTGCATCCTATGTATCATCCACTTAGTTAGGGAAAATGACAAGGGAAGAAGTCTGCAATGACACTGATAAAGGATGATCCAAAATGTCAGACTGGAGGGCTTTACTGCACTTCATGTGTGTATGTCTAAGTTTTTATAGAAAAATACCTTAAATCTTGCTATTTACAAGATGCAATGCCAGCCCTTGAAAAGCTAAGGTGAAAGCGTCTTGAACTTGAGGCCAGCTTTGTCTATACAGTGAGTTCTAGACAAGCCTAGCAGGAAAAAAAAGTAATAATATGAAAGTATATCTATCTATCTATATATATGTAAGTATATATAAATTAATAATAATAATTATAATTATAATGAGGACAGGAGGAAGTGGAAGGGGACAGAAGGACAGAAGGTGTAGTTCAATGAAAGCATGTGTGTTTTATATATACAAAGAGGCAGGATAAAGTCAGGGAAAAGGAGGCCTGGGAAAAAGCAGCCAGGAATTGAAAGCAAATACTATAATACTGAATACCTTTGTTCTAAGCCTTGCAATCTCTCATAAGCTGCAACATTTAGTCAAAAAGAAAACAGAACAGTTCTCTCCTGCTGACCTTGCCAGTATGCCCAGCTGATGAGCATGTTCTGGACTTAGCAAAGAAAAAAAAGAAATCTAAAAAAGAGACACATAGTCTCAAAAATTAACTTCTTAAAATCTGCTAAAAATTATTTGTCTCAGGATAGACACATGTCTTTATAGAAGTGTGACATCAGTGACCTATGTTTAACATGCTAATCATAAGGTCTCAGGGACCAATTGTTAAAAGTGCTTGAAAAAAAATGACAAAATGGGGGTTGGGAAGGTGGCTCAGTGGTAGAGCACTTGCCTTGCATGCATGAGGCCCTGGGTTTGATTCCTCAGCACCACATAAGCAAAAAGAAAAAAGCCGGAAGTGGCGCTGTGGCTCAAGTGGTAGAGCGCTAGCCTTGAGCTGAAGAGCTGAGGGACAGTGCCCAGGCCCAGAGTTCAGGCCCCACGACTGACCCCCCTCCCTCACCTTCCAGAAAAAAACAAAATATGCTAGATGTTTTTAAAGAAAAAGATGGGGAAACACTCAAGGTGAATTTCTGAGAAACCCCAACCTATTTTTCATTTCAATATAAATACTTAGGGGGTTAAAACACTCATTGTACCTTTTTTCAAATGTTCCCATTCTCATGTCTAGACTCTGCACTCTTATCTTCACTTTGTATTACCAATAACTTTTCTTGATCTTTACGTGATGGGGCCTCTAATTCTTTGTTATAACAACATCACAAACTTGGTACCCAAGGGTCAAACAGAGACCTCTTCTATTTTGAAGACCTCCTCCTTGGAACATTGCCAATCTCTGATCTGGATACAGAAAATTCAGGTTCAATACCCAGTACTACTAAAAGAAAAAAAGAATAAGAAGAAAAGATTTATTGAGCCAGGTTCACTAGCTCCCTCTTATAATCCTAACTACTTGGGAATCTGTGATTAAAAAGATCAAGGTTCCAAGGCCAACTCAAGCAAAAAGTGTGAAAGACCCCGACTCAACAGAAAAAGCTGGATGCAATATCACTTGCTTGTCACTCTAGCTAATAGGAAAATCTACATAAATAGGAGGATAACAGTTCAGTCTTACCTGAGCAAAAAGCAAGATCATATCTCAAAAATAACCAAAGCAGGGGCTGGGAAGGTGGCTCAGGGATACAGTGCTTGCCTTGCATACATGATGCCCTGGGTTCGATTCCTCAGCACCACATAAGCAGAAAAAGCCCGAAGTGGTGCTTTGGCTCAAGTGGTAGAGCACTAGCCTTGAGCTGAAGAATTGAGGGATAGTGTGCTTTGGCTCAAGTGGTAGAGCACTAGCCTTGAGCTGAAGAGTTGAGGGATAGTGCCCAGGCCCAGAGTTCAGGCCCCAGGACTGACCAAAATAATAATAATAATAATAACCAAAGCAAAGCAAGGTAACAGTGGCTCATAGCTATAATCCTAGCTATTCAGGAGGCTGAGACCTAGAAGGTCACAATTCAAAGATTCCACTTTCAGAACAAAACCAGCAAAACACAAGGCTGGTTGTGTGATTCAAGTGGTAGGGCCCAAGTTGAGCAAGCAAATAAACTGAGCAAACCTGAGTCTCTTGGTTCAACCCCATATAACTAAGTAAATCAACTAAGTAAATCAACTGGTTAGATAAAGATGGAAATCAAAGTTAGGGAAAAAGTAAAGAAAACTATTTATAATCACAACAAATGAAGCAATCTTCCTGTGTAATAATTGTTAACACTTACACTAGAACCTTACTGGGCCTGTGACAGTCTAAAAAAATAGAAAAAATGTTTTGCCCACAGCATTTCATATGTTGTTCAGGCTGGTTTCTGGTTTTGATGTCATGCTCTACATAATCCTTACACTTCAACTTCCTTAAGTGTTGGGGAATATGGAAATGTGCTACAACAACAACTTTATACAACAAGAAAGGCATTTCTACAATAATCACCATCTTTGTGAAGTGCAGAGATCAAGGATTTTTGTGGGTTTTGTTTTTAGTTTGTTTTGGTTCAGAGCATTAAGCCAAGGGCCTCAGGAATGCCAAGCATATACTCTACCATTGAGCCACACACGAAATCCCTGCAGAACAAAAATAAATGACTGAGCAATGAGAAAATTCCAGAATGTGTCTGGGGTCATAACATTGGGAAGTGGCAAATAGCAAACTGGACATCTACTCAGTTTGTCTCATTTTTATTCTAGAGACCTTCCACTTCTGAGTCAGCCAGCAGCTCTGGGCAAAGTTTCTAGCCAATATTCTGCACTAATGCATAAAAGAAACAGACCATGTGGTCTGCACCCTGCAGAGACTTAACAACCTACTTACAATGGCCATAGCCCAAGAAGGAACATTTTAAAAGCACCGTGTAGATCACACTTCCTTAATTAAACATCTTTAGTGCAATTGGGGGATAAGGAAGTAATAAGATATAGAGAGAGAGGGAGAAACAATGAAGTCCTTGGGAATCTACCATAAATCAGAGGAATGTCCTAGTCCCATTGGAAGGGATAATTATGAGAACATTCTGTCTGTTCTTGGCTAGTAATGACACAGGAAGCCACACAAGAGCATAACTTGTAGAAGAGATGGGCATTACTGGTGATGACATAGATCCGGAGATGGGGGAGTCTCTGGCTCTTTCACTATTTGCAAGTTCTCCTGGAGACAATAAGAGAGCATTAACTGGTTTGATGGTTGTTTGGTTTTTCTACTAGCTGTCATGATGCATAAATTTTTCTGGTTTTTTTTCTTTTCTTTTTTCTCTTTGCTACCCAGACAGTCTCTCTAGGTGGTCTCTCCAGCCCAGGTTGGACTGAAACTCTGATTCTTCTCAGCCTCACGTCTACAGTAATAGTGTCACAGATGTATAACACTACACCTGGTCTTATATAACTTTTCTGTTTTTACTGATCCCAAAGACAAATTACTTTCCATCATTATTAGAATCAAATTACTCAGTGACATTCCACTACTTTTTGTTTCTTTAAGTTTGAAGAAGTTCATGTATTGTAGGCAAGCAATTCATGACTGAACTACATGAAAATATTTTTGAACTCAAAATTTTAAAGCTAAAAGATTAAAAATCATTTATATCAAGCCCCTAAATTCATCATAAAGACATCAAGGCCCAAATATTAGAACAAGTTTATACATGGGGTGTGGGGGAAGGGTATGTATTTTGTGTTACTATTCAGTTTCAGTGTGAATTTTGTACTAATACTCACTTTTCTTTGGGGGACAGTTTTGTTATGTATTCTAGTATATAGTATGACCTCAAATTCACAACTTTCCCACCTCTTTTTGAGTACTGGGATTAGAGGTATGTATCATGGTGCTAGCATTCCCCCCCCCTTTTTTTTTGAGATTGTGGGGTCTGAACTCTGGGCCTGGGCGCTGCCTTCAGCTCTTCAGCTCAAGGCTAGTGCTCTACCACTTGAGCTACAGCGCCACTTCTGTCTTTTTCTGCTTATGCAGGGCCTCATGCATACAAGACAAGCACTCTACCACGGAGCCACCTTCCCAGCCCCTAGCATTCACTTTTATGTGTATATGTGTGCCCACACTGGGGCAAGAATTCAGGACCAGGTCGCTGTCCCTTAGCTTTTTCACTGGAGGCTAGCATTCTGCTACTTGAGCCACTTTAGGCTTTATGGTGGGTGACTGGAGGTGGCGATTAGAGGTGTTTGTCTGAGCTAACTTTGAACTATGATCATCAGCTTTCAGCCCCCTCCATAGCTAGGACTACAGACATGAGCCCCTGGTGCATGGCTTTATTCACTTTTAATATTCTGATGTTTTTCTTTCGGTCATTTTTTATTTAAGACAATTTTTTACTTTTTTTTTGTTTGCCTGTTTGTTTTTTTGTAGGTCGTGGGTTTAGAACTCAGGGCCCTGGGCTTTGTTTCTGAGCTTTTTTTGCTCAAGGCTAGTGCTTTAGCACTTCCAACCATGATATCACCTTCCTGCCCAGGATGAATTTGGATTTCAATACTAAAATCTCAGCCTCCTGAGTTGCTAGGATTACAAGCCTGAGCCACCAGAGCCCAGAGGGATAGGTATTACCCATGATGACCTTTAATTCATGACTTCCTGCCTCTCTTCCAAGTGCTAATATTACATCATCTCTATATCCTTAAATCATATCTACCTCTTTAATTATTGCTTTTAAGCTTATAAAGTCTAGAAATATCATTGTTATGTTTTCTTTTTGTATTCTTATCAATGATTGAAGACAAAGTGCCATATTTTGAAAGACTTCAATGTTTCTCTGTCTTCAAAGCCACTACACTTATACAAAATCATAACTTAAACATTTCTCATCATGTGAATTTTTTCTGATTTCAGCTAAGTCTAATAAACATCCTTTGAAATCCTATATCACCTATCAAGTGAAATAATGTAATAAAATTAAATTCTTGACAATAAATTCCATAAACAATGACAGTAATTGCTTAAGTTTATAATGAATATAGATGTTATGTTTTATATATTTTACATATGGATGGCTTTTGCTGGCTAAATTAGGAAACAAACATAGATAAGGAGGATTAAATAGAAACTACCATGGATAGTTTCAGAGCCAAATGCTGCTTGAAGTTCTATTGTAAGAAAAAAAAATGTGTGTATACACACACACACACACACACACATTATTGTCACATGAAAGAAAAATAGGAAATCCAGTAGCCAGATGATCCATCATTGCTTAAATAGGGATACAGGTGGACCCATTGCAACAATGAGATGTAATGTCCAAAAATGAATTTTACAACTTTGGTATGGGGAGAGGGGAGAAGATGGGAAGGGATGGTAGGGGGGAAACAAAGGAGGAGGCAACAAGGCCTGATAAGAAATGTACTCATTAAGCACAGGCCGAAATTTTCTTAATAGAGACCCAGAAACACAACAAATCCAATAAAGATTGGACAAATGGGATTGCATGAAGCTGCAGAACTTTTGCATGGCAAAGGACATAGCTAGCAAGATCAATAGAAAGTCCACGGATTGGGAGAAGATCTTCACTAGCCATACAACAGACAAGGGTTTCATATCTAAAATATACCTGGAACTCAAAAAATTAAATCCCCCATCCTCAAAGAAACAACTGCCCAATAAATAAGTGGGCTAAAGACTTAAAGAGAAACTTCTCTGAAGAAGAAAGAAGGATGGCCAATTGACATATAAAGAAATGCTCACTCTCTCTAGCCATAAGAGAAATACAAATCAAAACAACATTGAGATACCACCTTATTCCAGTTAGAATGGCTATAATCAAGAACTCCAATAACAACAGATGCTGGAGGAGATGTGGACAGAAGGGAACCCTACTTCATTGTTGATGGGAATGTAAACTTGTTTAACCACTTTGGAAAGTAGTATGAAGGTTCCTCAAAAAACTCCACATAGAGCTCCCCTATGGCCCAGCAATCCCACTTTTGGGCATTTACCCAAATGATCACAAACAAGACCATACTAAAGCTACCAGCACAACTATGTTTATGCAGCATTATTTACCATAGCTAAGATATGGAACCAATTCAGAAGCCCCTCAGTATATGAATGGACCAAGCAAATGTGGTATATATAAACAGTGGAATTCTATGCCTCCATCAGAAAGAATGATATTGCCCCATTTGTAGGAAATAGAAAGATTTGGAAAAAATTATATTAAGTGAAATAAGCCAGGCCCAAAGAAACATAGGTCCCATGGTTTCCCTTATTTGCAATAACTAGTATAAGTTTGAGACAAGCAGAAAAGGTCAGATAAGTTGATGTTAGACAAAATGAACCCCAAGATAAGTATTCAAATGTTTTTTTTTCTTTCTTGTGATTGTTTCTAACACATTTATAAGATTATTTCTTTGTTGCTTTGTATGTCCCTCCCCCACGGTATAACCCCTGCTTTCATTGTACTTGATGTTGGTATAATTTGTGGAGGGGAAGGGGAAAAACAAACCTTTTAAATAGGGATACCGGTGGACCCACTGCAACAATGAGATGTACAAGTCCTTATGCCGAAAAACAAACTTTACAACTTTGGGGATGGGTGGGGGGAAATGGGAAGGGATGGTAAGGGGAAACAAAGGAAGAGGCAACAATGCTTGATAAGAAATATACACTTTACCCTGCCCATGTAATTGGACCCCTCTGTATGGTATTTTCACAATAAAAATTTAAAAAAAAGAAATGTACTCATTACCTTGCTTGTGTAATTGTAACCCCTCTGTATGGTATTTTCACAATTTAAAAAATATTCACATAAAAGAGAGAGACACAGAGACACAGAGAGATCAGTGAACCCCATGTTCACACCTGTGCAGTACCCGACTCGGGATCCAGAAAGGATCTGAGGTGAAGGAGGAGGAAACCATGTTTCCTGGAAGTAATCAGCACACACAGCCTATGTGCACCAGGTGGGATGTAGTTTTCTCTTGCAGCTGGATTCCATCCTGTTGGAGTCCTCAGCTGTCAGTACCTAAAATGTCTTCAAAAGTGTTCTGAAGAAATGGAGTAAGCTCTGCAGTAAGCTGAGACACACAATTGATGTGCATATGTTACTTGACTGAGGATATTGCAAGGGAAAGTAAAAAAAAGTCCTGGGCTCAAATAATCCAACTTTGTCAGCCCCCCAAGTAGCTAGGACTGTAAAGGAAAGGTCGATAGCTGCCATTTTACTTCACAGACTCTGTTAGTGGGAAGAAACATTAGTGGTCAACAAATTCAGGTATTCCTAGGCTAACTGATCTTCTATTCTATGTCCTCCTATCCTCTGAAAACTCTCCCCTCCAGACTTCTCATTCCAAGATTTGGCATTTTATGAGGACAGTCTCCCTTAGGTTGAGTGCACGAATGCATATTGCTAGAAAACCAGATTATTCTTCTTGAACACATTCAACTTTCTACCTTGCATAGAAACCTCAGATTTCAAATTTGTTCATAGTTAATAGGCAGCCACTGAAAATTTTGTGATTGATTAGATAAAGAAAGGAGTGAGGAATCTTGGATAGCTTGCAAAACTTCCGCATTTCTGTCTTAAGAATCCAGATAAAAGAGTGCACCAGATGGTATTATTATACATCAAAAATAAAACAATGCATAAGAGAATAGATTACAATTGGAGGAAGGATAAATAATGGTTTGAACTATTCCCATATGGACATAATTTTTGTTGTTGTTGTTGAGTCAGGGTTTTGCTA
This sequence comes from Dipodomys ordii, assembly GCF_000151885.1. Classification (NCBI taxonomy): domain Eukaryota; kingdom Metazoa; phylum Chordata; class Mammalia; order Rodentia; family Heteromyidae; genus Dipodomys; species Dipodomys ordii. Next base: position 501,041 of record NW_012267243.1, read on the forward strand.
TGTAGGCCAGGCTTTCTTAGAACTCAAAATCCTCCTTTCTCCACCTCCTCAAATACTGGGATGCCAGGCTTGCATCAATATTTTTAGAAGACTATAAAATTTGTATGTGGTATCCACAAGAGGCATGTGGTAGAAGTATGAATTTGTACTTATCAACAAACATGGACACAGATCCCCAGGTTGGACATTAGTTGGAACAAAACCATATAAGGCCTCACAAGAAGGTTCTTTTTTGGGGGGAGGGAGGTGTTGTTTTGTTTGATTTTTGTTATTGTTGTTGTCATTTTTTAAGGCAAGGTTAAGGGAGAGTAGTTCAGTGGCAGTGTGCTTACTTAGCAGGCTAGAAGCTCAGGATTGGCTATGAAAGATGAGGCAAACTAGGGAAAAATACACATAAGTAATAGACATGTAGGGATAGCTGCTTTTAGGATTAAATGATATTTCTGAAATATTTTAATCATCAGAAATTCATATTTTCATTCATCAGAGTTCATCACTAGAAATTCATCATCAATAAGCTACTAAATTAATATTAATAATGATTCTGGATTTTAGAGTTTTAGCTCCCCCAAACAGCATAAACCAACTACAAAAAAAAACAGACCAACAACTATTATATATAATGGCCAAAAGCCACAACTCCCAAAGAATCTATACAGTACACAGCAGTCTTTGTTTTATAATTACGTGTTAATTGCTATAATATAAAAGTTAAAATGGTTGTCTTGAAACTTATGTACCAAACACATGACTGAATTAATTTTAAGTTTTAAAAACAGTCAAAAACGAAATCATTTAATATAGCTCTAAAACATAGAAAAATATTTCTTGACCCCAATAATAATCAACTAGAAATAATAAAAATGTAAAATAACATTATAGGTAGTAATAAAACAAAGTAAGTACCCAGAAATTAGCTCAACATGGAAAACACTGTACACCAAAGGCAGAAGTCTAGTAAAAGAACATGGAAGATGATCTGAATAAATGAAGAAATCCTCCATAGTCTTGGATAGTATACTATTAATGTGACAACCATCCTAAAAATCCAACCAAATGCCATGAGGAGTTTTTCAAAGCAGTTCATAAAATGTTTCTACATTTCCATGGAAGATTTCATATAGGACACATACTAAGAGAATAAGTGAACTTTGAAAAATAGGAACACTTCTTAGGGAGTAGTAATTTAAGCATGAGAACCATGTCATATGGTAGTAAATAAAACCAGAAAAAGACCAGAAAGAAAAGCCCAGAAACCTAGAAATAAATAATCTACATGTAGGAATCATGTAAAAATTGTACAAAAATTCACCACGTAAAAGACTATTTGCAAGATACTATTGAAAAAAACTTTCTATAAAGAGAAAAATAGAACTATATGTCTACATTATATCATGCACTGAAGAGTACTCTAAAACAAATGTCAGAGTGAAATCTATTATTTTATACAATTAATATACACAAATTAAAAGGGAAGGGGAGAGAAAAAGAGAAAGTTATAACTTGACAAAGATTCTAAAAGAGAAGATAAAGAAGTGCCAGGTTCTATAATCACACGGTGCCTCCGTGTGCTCTTTGTATTGGGTATGCATTTATCTGAATTAGGGAAGGGAAGGGGAACAACAAAATGGTGAGACAAAAGACAAAGTGTGAACCAATGCAACAGTGATACTCACAAAACAATATGTAGGCTCACGCCTGTAATCCTAGCTACTCAGGAGGCTGAGATCTGAGGATCGCGGTTCAAAGACAGCCCGGGCAGGAGAGACCATGAGACTCCTATCTCCGATAAACCACCAGAAAATCGGAAGTGGCGCTGTAGCTCAAGTGGTAGAGCGCTGGCCTTGAGCTGAAGAGCTGAGGGACAGCGCCCAGGCCCAGAGTTCAAGCCCCACAACCGA
>NW_012267243.1:502991-513459 GCF_000151885.1 Dipodomys ordii
CGGATGTGGCGCTGTGGCTCAAGTGGTAGAGCGCTGGCCTTGAGCTGAAGAGCTGAGGGACAGCGCCCAGGCCCAGAGTTCAAGCCCCACAACCGAAAAAAAAAAAAAAAAAAAAACAATATGTAGGAATCAACTGTATAATGGAGTGGGTAACAATGTTCAACAAGAAATGTATTCACATTTTTACCTGTGTTAATTGTAATCCCTCAGTACATGACCTTGACTTCAAAATTAAGTTTGTTTGTTTTTTTTTAAAAAGCCTAGCTGTGGGATGCTAACTCTGACGCCAGTTCCAAAATCGTGCTGCCCTGCTACTTGCCATACCAGCTTCCCGGGTACATCAAACCCAACCCTTGACCTCTGCAAAGTTAACGTTGGGATCCTAAACCCTCTTGTAACACTTCGCATGAAAAATTAAGACTTTCTTGGTTATGCTTGCAAGTTGAAACAGTAAGTTAGTCTTAGGTCTGATGAGGGTCTTCCAAACCTGGCACAAAATCCTCAAATCCAAACACATCTGCTGGTAAAAAGACCCGAGAAATGTTGTTTATAAAGATTCCCAACCTCTAACATTAGGAAGATGGCTGGAAGGAGGGTTTGTATAATCATTGGTAATCTAGGATATACTAGGAGCCCTGGTGAATAACAAGAAAAGAAACAAGTAATCCTATGAATAATGTAAAAGGAAATGATGGAGCAATTCATAGAAGAGTCAATTACAATGGCCAAAAATGCTCAAAGGTTTTCTCAAAGGTATTAGTCATCAGATCAATGCATCATACTAAAACAATAAGTGACAACTTTTACTCATTAGACTACTTGAAATTGGATCATAGGAATGTGCTGGTATGTCAGGGATATAATCTGGGGCAACATTCTGAAAATTAATTTGACAGTACCGAGACAAATTAATGAACTGTTATCATATGACCAATCTCCTGAATATACACGTTAGGGAACTTCTCATATACAGTATATTCTTTCTAGAAATATTTACTAGTCTCTGTGCTGGCTGTAGAAGTAAGAGTATATAGATAAAGATTACTGTATGAATGTTTAAATGAAATCCAGGGAATGCACCCAGAGCTTAATCCTGGGAGATGTAAAGCACCTTCAGTAAAAGGCGAATAGTGCCTCCTGCTGCCACACAATCTAAGCAAGTTAAATTCATGCTATTGGAATATTATATAGCAGTAAGAAACTAGATAGAGATTTGTCATGAAAAGTTTCTCCAAAGCCAGGGGGAAAAAAGGAAGGGAGGAAGGAAGGAAGGAAGGAAGGAAGGAAGGAAGGAAGGAAGGAAGGAAGGAAGGAAGGAAGGGAGGGAGGAAGGAAGGAAGGAAGGAAGGAAGGAAGGAAGGAAGGAAGGAAGGAAGGAAGGCAGGAAGGGGAAAAGAGAGAAGAGAAAGATATATAGTTCAGTGTACTTATGTAAACCAAATGCACACAGAAATACTACATACTTTACCAAAATGCAATTAACTTCAAGGACTCTAGACTCACAAATGCAGTTCTATATATCCACCAAAAAATGTCAGAGAGGAAAATTAAAATGCAGGAAATATAACAAGAACAAATGAAGAGTTTTATATGGAGTGGTGATGGGAATTTATCATGAAATAAGGAGGGGAAATAACTGGATGTTTTTTTCCCATGAAAGTAGTCAACTACACATAAAATTACCAAAGAGAAAATGAGAAATATAGCATTTAGAACAGAACAAGGAAGAGTATAGATTGGAAAGTGTTATTGACATACACTAAACTATAGACAATATTTATTATATATGCCATATTTATGCATATAGCAAGCAATATAGTACAATTACTTGCATACTATTAAGGTCATCTTAAAGCTAGTTCCCCATGTAGAAAGTCAACTGAACTTAATATGTAAACAAACTGCAACCTAATGTGAGTATATTCTTGCAACAAAGTATTAGCCAATCATAGCCAATCACATACAGCGCACTGCTAAACAAAAAACAAAAGGAAACAAAACAAAACATCCCAAATAAGGCAAGCACAGGGCTATAACCAATAAGGCCATTCTGTATTCCACTTCCATTTTCAGGCTTTCATATCTTATTCAGCTCTCTGATCATCTTGCTTTTCTGCTTTGTTTGTGAATTGCTTTATCTTCCCAGTTCTGTTAAATTTGTCTACTTTCTCTTTTTAAAAATATAATGATATAAAGCATATTGTATGTTTCACATACTTAAATTTTAATCTAGGGCTAAGATGAAATGACTGAAATATTTCTAAATTGAGACTAGCTTGTTCAAGAGTGCTTTTTTTTATTCAATTTTATTATTGTATTTTTCTCCTCGATGCTAGAGATAGAACCTCTAGCCTCCCACATGCTGAATACAATCTCAAACACTAAGCTAAAACCTCAGCCCCCAAAGGTATATCTCAGTTTACTCTCTTGTTTCCTGGAGAAGAGCCAGCCTGTGGTAAGAGAATGCCAGGGAGGTTGCTGACAGAGATCTGAACTAAGATAGGGCAGAGGCAAGAGAAACAGAATTAGAAGACATCTTAAATTGATAATTAAATGGATAGGTTAATTGTGTGTGAAGTACGAGAAGGAGGGAAGAATCCAGGAAAATGTCCAGGCTGAACAGCAAAACCTTGATTAAAAGACCTAGGATCAAGTTTTTATAGAGGAGGGAGAAAAAATAAGTGTAGTTTTAAGAAAGTGGACCATCCAGATCTGTGATATCTAAGAGAAAGTTGCTGGTACCCAGAAAAGACATAGGAATTAAGGATATGGATCTCTATCAGTCTGTCATTTACTAAAGTTGGAAAGGAGTAAGAGGAGAAAAAGAGGACCAGGATGAAGAGGAAGAAGACAAGAGCATACTTACCAAAGAAACATAGAGCTCAACCTTAGGGTGTGCCCTAAAGTTAAACCTAAATCCACATCTCAAGCTTTATTATGCCAAAGCAGATGATAGTGCAAATGATAAGTGAATTGAACAGCAGGTGAGATCCCTTAGAGAAATGATCCAAATCATGAACAAAGGCTCTCTGGGATCACTTTTTTCATTTACATAACCTGATTATTTGTCTTCACCTAAATCAAGCAAGTTTTTATTCTATCTTCTATTCCTACCCCAAAAATATTGCATCTAAGCGAGTCAAGACTCTTCTGGAATTTTGTAAAAATAGCATAGAGGCAAATCCAATCCTGCATCCTATAATAATCTGCCGGGATATTCTTCAAACATTTTACACCCTCAAAGGCATTAAACCAAAATAGTACTGCAAGGACAGTCAGATATAATTGGCATGTCAAACATCAGGGTAGCTGAAAAATAAAATACCTCCCACAGAGTTCACAAAACTTACCTTCTCTAAATAGTCTACAGGAAAAAAGAAGGGCCAATTACTACAAACAATTATCCTTCCTATTGGTGAAAACTCATTGCTAATAAAATTATCCAGAGTATTCAAATGAATGTATTTGGGATCCTATTACAGTTCCATTTTATTCCATTTGTTGGGGGCTGGGAAGGTGGCTCAGTAGTAGAGCGCTTGCCTTGCATGCATGAGGCCCTGGGTTTGATTCCCCCGCACCACATAAGCAAAAAGAAAAAAAGCCGGATGTGGCGCTGTGGCTCAAGTGGTAGAGCGCTAGCCTTGAGCTGAAGAACTGAGGGACAGCACCCAGGCCCAAAGTTCAGGCCCCACGACAAAACAAAATATATTATTCCATTTGTTTTTCAAAGGCTTCAAGAAGCTGTACTATTTAAAGTCAATAAAACTTTGTAATAAAAATTATTTTTAAAAACCTGTTGCTGGTGGCTCAAGACTGTACTCCTAGCTACTCAGGAGGCTGAGATGGGAGGATTTCAGTTCAAAGCCAGCCCAGGTAGGGAAGTCCATGAGATGCTTATCTCCAATTAATCCAGAAAAACAGAAGTGATGCTGTGGCTCAAAGTGCCTTGCACAAAAGGGCTTAGGGACAGGCCCAGGTCCTGAGTTCAAGTCCCACAACTCCCCCAGACAAAAAAAAATTATTTTAAAAAACCTAAGAACTTTTTTTTACTCTTTTAATCGCTACAAAATCCCTAATGCCAATGCAAACTTCTAAATGGAATAGCAGACTCATACAAATGTTTTAGTAAATATCTGTAGTAGTAAGGCAAAGTGAAAACAAAAAACTAATAACATGAAGTACATTGAAGTAAAAGGTTTAATAGCACTTCTACTGTTGAACAGCTTACAAAGGAAAAACAAAAATCTCCTATTTACAAATAAGAGATGATTTCCACTACTAAGAATGAATCTAAAAGCATTTGCTTAGTATAGTATATCTGTGCCTGTATTAGACAAACTCTATGTGGTCTAAGTCTTTGCATTACATGTTATTTCATATGCTTTTATAAAATACCATCACCCACAACACACAATTACTGGCGTAGGGCTCAGAACAACAAAGCCCTATTCATGTTGGATGGCAATCCAGCCACTCCATTCAAAGTCAAAGCATCACTGATCTCACACCCAAAACATTGTTCATAACCTTGAGTATAAATGGAGCCTCTACCATAAAGAGTTTCCTCAGTTCTAGCAATGAAGAAGAGCTGCCTGTTTAGGGTTCTTGTATCAGGCAGAAAAAGTACCTACTAGAACTACTTGCCTTTGCCACCTAGATACTAAAGTAACCATTTAAATGATACAAAATTATTTTTTATACCAGGCCACTGTATCACCAAGTACTACAACAAACTACCTTCAGCATGATATACAAAAAGAAATCTAGTTGCCTAGAATAATAAATATTTTTTCAGCATAATTTTACAACACAATAAAGGCTTACTTTTCTCAGGGTAGTTTTTAATTCTTCCTGATAATAAGAGGGCTGCTTTTTAGCTCCTTGCAACTCTAGCTAATGAGCAAAAAAGCTTCCAATGGGCCATGGCCTGGATATAGGAAGAATAGACATGTTTCTACCCACTCGATATTTCCAAGCACAACTTTTAGAACAGGAAGATATCAGTTTTTTCCCTTTCCCACCCATAGCAAAAAAAAAATATAGTTATTCTAGTGTGGTTAGCATTTTCTTACAGCATATAGAAACAGTTGTTTGCTCTTATACCTTTGATGTTATAATACTTTCCATTGATAGCTACTATTCTAAATTGATTAGACGTCCTATTTTCTGTATTTACATTTGGCAAAATTATATCCACTATTAAGTCATGGGCAATATTTATTTGTTTCTTCCTAATGGTTTCTTAATGCTAAATTCCATTATTAGCAAATGAATAGAGAAATAAAAAAAATCTCCATACTCTCTTTCTTTTTTCTTCCACTACAAATAAAATTTGTATTTTATACTGGAGATGGATGGAGCTCACTGGTGGGATGTCTTTTTAACATATGTTTAGCATGTGCAAAACCTTGGCTTTGATCCCTAGCAAAAAAAAGAAAGACAAAATTATATATGCTTAGAAGCTCAAGTTACCATAATACCATTGCTATTTTAAAACTCGCCTCCAGAAACAAAAATAGATGGTGTTTTCTCAACACAATTCTGCCAGATATCTTTCTACCTTTGCCACTGATTCAATTTCACCTCACTGAAAATAATTAATTTCAAGTACATAGAAAGCTAGTAAGTGTCCTTTGAAATCATCTAGTTTTAATTACCAAGAAGAAGCTTGCATAAATTGTGAAGAAGTGCCCATCCAACTTTAAGTTACTTCAAGTTGATGTCATTGTCTATCACACAGCAAAACACGCAATAGACATTTATGAATGGATTGTTGGATGAGTAGACAGTACATGAAAGGTGGCAAGTTGCAAGTGCCAGAGAAGGGAAAGAATGAAGTAATCACTAAATCTAAGAACTATGTACATATGGCTCAGACAGGAAGTACAGCGACAGGGAGAGGACAACTAGTTGGATCTAACTGGAACAGATATAAAGAAGAAATCATTTCTAGAGGCTGAGAGACTAGCTATTTTTTCCAAGAGGGTAAAGTTGCAAGACAAAGACATGTAGCAAAGAAAATGACGCTCATGTTCATAGAACAGCAAATATATGCATTTATGAGAAGAAGAGAGCTACTAAGGTGATCACGTAAGAGAAGACTGCAAAGCCAAGCAGTGGTTGCCAGATGTTATTGTGAACAGAAGAATCTCTGCTTCCTCCTCTTCTTCAGCCCCAGGACTAGCATGAACATGCACATGTGCACACATACACACACACACACACACAAACACACATGAAATATTAATTTTAGTATCTATTGAATTTCTATCCTGTGAAACTTTGTGCACAGTTTAAAAGTTGTACGATTCAGTTCTAATGAACTTGTTTCTGACCACTTTAAATAATGTCATTTATTAAGAAAACAAATCAAGTTAAGAGAACTGGCACCAATAAAATGCCTCCTAGATGCCATTTGGAGTTAATTGGGGCTTCACACACATAATTTAATTAAATCTTAACAATATTATCATGAAATTTCGCCTGTACCTTCATAGATCTAAGAAAAAAATTACTTATCTAGCCAGCAAAGCTAGAATTCAAGTACACCTAGAATAACAGTAGTTAGAATAACTACTGCTATTATCATCCAACATATTTTCAGTAACTTTTTAATAGAATAAGAAGGACAAAGCACTAACCACACCTGTTCCAGCTCAAATATGCATGGCTTATATCCAAAAAGCTTAAATGCATTTAAAACCAGGCCAATCCTCAGCTTAAGGTAGCCATTAAAGCCAACATGCAAGCTATTGGTATTTGACTTCAATCCAAGCCACAGTCCTAAAGAAACCATGCTTCCAAAATTACAATGACTTAAGAACAATGCCCTCATTTTCCACTTAGGCTGATGGATGGAACCCAGTAATGTAGCATTCAGGGATAAGGACAGCATTCCAATATCCTTTCTTTTTTCCTTTTATAGTAACACATTAGTATATTTATCAGGGACAATTCTAACTTTTATTTATTCGACAGTTAATGTCCAATAACTCTGTACTCTGTCGGGTGCTTTTGAAGGAAATTATACTGTTCAAGTTTTAAACCTTTCAGGGTGACAGTTTACTAATGCGTATGAGGAAGTGTATACTCCTACAATCATCCCTTCTCTCCACTGATGCAAAATATCAATAGAAGCTGTAGATAGGTTAAAAAATGAGTGTACATTCTAAATTCTAAAGTCCAAGCTCCTTATTAACTATTCCTTCACAAGATCAACAATAACTTAGTTTTCATGTACACTCATTAACAATAGATTTCGGCTTGTTTTATTTGTTTTCAGGTTTTGTTGTTTGTTTTGCAATACTAGTGTTGGAAATCAGTATGTAAACCTGGCAAGGAAGGCATTCTATCATGTGAGCCACATTCCTAGCTTCTTGTTTTTTTTCTAAGAGAGTTTCAAGTTTTGCATAGGCAAGCCTAGACCTTGGATCTCCTTTTTTTTCTGTCTCGCACGTGCCTGGAATTATAGGCACAAGCCATCATGTCTCGCTTATTGGTTAAGACAGACCTGTGCAGCCATCAAACCAAGACATTCCCAAGTAGATGGCATGACAAGTGTGGGCCACTTCATATGGCCCCAGATATTGTTTTGTTAGGAAGTATCCAGGATGGGCCCCTTACTAACTTAATGAGTTACTTATTCAAGTTACTTGACTTACCTGAGCCTTGGTTTGTTCCTAGCATATAAGCTGATATACTTCAAGGCTATGACGAGCAGAGATTATTATATAATGTACTAATGCAAAACACAGCATTTAGCTCAAGAGCAATAAATATGGCTAACATCGTAATTGTATGTTTTATAAGCCAGTAACAAATTTATCACTGAAAACATATTTTAAGGAGTTGGGGAGCTGAGGAAAAGACTAAAGATGGCTCTAAAAATGCATAGCAGACACTTGCCTTGAGCTGAGGGACAGGGCTCAGGCCCAGAGTTCAAGTCCCATTACTAACAAAAATATATATATAGCAGACAGCAAGAGAAGAATCAAGAAACCCCACAGACACAAACTCCACTGAAGCAAACTGAACAAGCTGCAGAGTACTATAGCTGATGGAGCTGGCCAGGTGTTTGTTTCTACAAAGTGTTAAAAATGACAATGTGTCTGACAATGTTACCAATCTTTAAAACAGATTAAACTTTCATTTCAAGTGTTTAAAAGATGATAGATAAGGGCATAATTGATAGGTATGTACAATTAGCATCACAAATTTACCATAGTATATACCTAAACCTTAAATAACTGCATTTATATTTAGTCTATTACCAAGCAGGAAATGTAACTCAGTTATAAAACAACTTTTTTTCCCCTCCTAGGGCTTGAACTCAGGCCTGGGCACTGTCCATAAGCTTCTTTTGCTAGTGCTCTACCACTTAAGCAACAGTGACATTTCCAGCTTTTTCTGAGTTTATTAGAGATAAGAATCTCACAGAATTTTCTGCCCAGGCTGGCTTCAAACTGGAATCCTCAGATCTCAGCCTCCTGAATAGTTAGGATTATAGGGGTGAGTCACTAATGGCCAGCATGAACCAACTTTTTAGCATAAAAAGGGCCCTGGGCTTAATCCCCATTCAAACTGGTAGGGGTTGGGAGGCAACAGACAAGATAGGCCAAGGAATTTCTCTTTTTTTGCTATTAAATATTGAAAGCAATGCACGTAAAATTCAAATACATTACCTATGAAATTCTTAAATACAGTGGCTTAACATGCCATCAATTTCTTCAGACAAAGCAAGATCATCTTGTTGGTCTTCCTACCCTACACCACCAGAAGAGTAGTGTGCATGAAGGTTGCTTTGACAAAAATAAAATGAAACTTTCTCCCAGGCCAAAAGGCACCCATTTTGCAAATCAAGGCTGGATGTTAAGTCGTTAAAACAGTGTAGCTTATTATCTCAGAAGCCAAAATGTCTCACCAGTGAAGGTCTTAGATCCTTCCTCTATATCTTTGAACTTCCAAACACTACTAATAAGCAAGACATTCCATGTGAATCCTTAGACTCAGCTTCTATTTCTAGCTTGGCCCCTGAATGAATCACACTGTGACCTCGAGAAAGTTTCCACCTCTGCTTATCTCCATTTCCAACTGATGATATTTTGTCAATAACACTCAGCCAATGAGTGATATTGTATAGCTGGAAGCAGCTACACAAAATCATATCTGCTGACCAGTTCTAGCAAACTATCAAATATGAAATAGGTGATGTTCATATAACAAGAGGAAAAAAAATCTGCCTGAAGACATTAAAAAAAAAAAAACCCAAGCACTACTGAAACAGGGCTCTTTTGGAGTCCCAAACTTCAAATTTGAAAATACTAAACATTAAAATGATATGCATATTCCAAGAGTGCATTTTTAAGAAGAAAAAAAAGATATTTTATTTTTAAAAAGACAAAAGGTAAAACAAAACATCAACCTTATTAGGGTCCTATGATCTTCCATGATTCTTTTCCATTCTCCTATGACAAATGCCAAGGATTATACCTCTTCAAGACACTTCTGCATATCTATAGACAGAAAGACCAATAGACAAATAGATAGATATACAAATACGCAACTACATAGATAACAGACAGAAGATTCCTGTAGAGTCTTCTTTCTTTCTTTGGTGGTTTTATTTTGTGTATTTTTTTCAGTGCTAAGGAGGATGTCCTTGAGCAAACTAGGCAAGCATTTTATCATGAGCATCACTTTTAAGCCCCTGCTCTGTGCTCATTAGTGTCTTCTCTTAGTGAACTTGAAAAGGCATGCCATGGTTCTGGCTGCAGAATATGGCTCAGTAAAAAAGTGCTTGCCTAGCATGTACAAGTCCTTCCATCTCAGTACACACACACACACACACACACACACTATATATATATATATATATATGTACACACATATATATATGTACAATGTACATATGTACACATATGTACAATGTAGGTGTCCAATACACATGTTCAGGTATATACAAATGTATATATATATATATATACATATGCACAATAAGTGAATATAGCAAATTAATTTCCAATGATTTAGACTACTAGAAGAACATTCCTTAATATTAATCGTTGATAATCTTGTAGTAATTGTATTGTGGTAATTTTCATTTTTGGCTAATTATATACAAAGAAATGTTACCTAAAGAGAAAATACACAATTTTTAACCAAAACTTAATTCACAGAATTTGGGCTAGGGTATGCTTCAGTGGTAGAGTCTTTGCCTAGTATGCACATGGTCCTACATTTGATCCACAGAACATTAAGAAATAAAATAAAATAAATTCACAACCTTGCAATCATCTTTTATCAAAAATGTTCTGTCATGTTCTTACATGATCATTGTTACCTTTAAATAAAATATAATATGGGGCTGGGAAGGTGGCTCAGAGGTAGAGCACTTGCCTTGCATGCATGAGGCCCTGGGTTCGATTCCTCAGCACCACATAAGCAAAAAGAAAAAAGCCAGAAGTGGTGC
>NW_012267243.1:513509-533117 GCF_000151885.1 Dipodomys ordii
GTGGTGCTGTGGCTCAAGTGGTAGAGCGCTAGCCTTGAGCTGAAGAGCTGAGGGACAGTGCCCAGGCCCAGAGTTCAGGCCCCACGACCGGACCCAAAAATAAAAATAAAAAAATAAAAAAAAAACATAATCTGTGTGGTAGTTTTAAATTCCTATAAATGTTCCTTTAAACTAACTCTATAAAATAAGGAATAGTTGGTTCAAAGCCAGCCCAGGCAGGGAAGTCTCTAAGACTCATCTCCAATTAACCGCAAGAAAACCAGAAGTGTCACTGTGGCTGAAGTGGTAGAGTGCTCACCTTGAGCTGAAGAGCTCAGGGACAGTGCCCAGGCCCAAAGTTCAAGCCCCACAACTGGAATAAATAAATAAATAAAAAGATAAAAATAAGGAATAGTAAAGAAAGAGTAAAAAAAATGGCCTAAATAGTGGATAGAAACTACTTTCAAGGGGCTGGGAAGGTGGCTCAGTGGTAGAGCACTTGCCTTGCATGCATGAGGCCCTGGGTTCGATTCCCCAGCACCACATAAGCAAAAAGAAGAAAGCCGGAAGTGGCCCTGTGGCTCAAGTGGTAGAGCACTAGCTTTGAGCTGAAGAACTGAGGGACAGCATGCAGGCCCAGTGTTCAGGCCCCACGACCGGACCCCCCCCCAAAAAAAAAAGAAACTACTTTCAAGATTCTAAAAAGATAAACAATAAAAGTTGCCACCACAACATTAACAGCCACTCTAAGAAATAGCTTTCCTCTTTATTGGCACTGGGGTTTGAACTCAGGGTCTCTTACTTGGGCACTATGTCAGAAAATTCATCACAGCAATTTATATGGTGAATGTTTTCTTAGATATGTGGGTAGATAGATAGCAAGGTAGTGGCTTAGTAGCTAAGTCAAGTTGGCTGGTCAAGTTTTTATGATGTAGCTTTGGCTAAGTATAAAGTAAGGATAAATTCAAGTATAGCAAGTTCAACTTCTTAAGTAGCCCAGGCTGGCCTCCACCTCTTCTTCCTGCCTCTGGCTCAAAGTCCTAGGATAATGGGCAAGTGTCACTCGTCTGTCACATCTAGTTAACTTTGTTGTTAAAATAAAAACATGACTTTAAAAGCTGCATTTGAATTTTAATTATTCAAATATTTATCACAAACCTATCAGCACTGACATGTTTGTATTTCTTCTTGTTCATTAAATTCTTACACTACATTTCATTCAATCATCAGCAGTAGATTTTTAGTGAATGGGAAATGACGCTGTGCACGAACTCTTACAGTGAAGACCTATCTGAAAGGATAAACTCACTATACTACTCCACAATTTCACAATAAACCACCCTTCAGCTGTACTTTGTACCTACAGACATCTCCGAGGAACAGAGCCATCAACTGGAAGTGCTTTGGCTTCTCACCTTCCCTACTTCCGCATGATAGCCTGTTCTCATTGGCTCGAGAAGCCAAACGAAAATGTCCCTAATATCCTATCATATATTCATTTTCTAGAAGCACATATCAGATTTGTTTGCATTAGCAAACAGGAGTGATTACTTAGCTTCACAAAATACTCATATCTAAACTGATGACACTACATATATGCTTGGTATATATAGATATATACATGTATATTTCACAGATGCGTGATATACATATACATGTCACATATATATGTGGCAGAAATATATGCGATATATATGTGCATATGCTCCTCTACTCATATACATCTATCTAGACAGATAGATAGCTGTATGCATATTGAAGAGGACAGATATCACCTGTATAATATTCTGAAATACATAATCTGTGCCTCCAACACCAACGCTTGAGAAGGATCATGAGCGATTTTCTTCTTTTAAAGCTCGCAGGAAGAGCTAGGCAAACAAGTAACAGGGCGCAAAAGGAGTTCATCTCCTTAGGAGAACCGTGAAACATTAGAGAGCAAATATTTCGGGAAATGAGTAGAACAGCCCTTTCCCGAGATGACTTCGAACAAACGCAACGAAATCGTTCCCTTTATCACTCAATTTCAACTAAAAGAAAAAGAACAATTCACCAGAGACCCAGGCATTGCATTGTGGGGGGCTGGGCGGCCCGGCGGCCAAGCCGAGGCCTGGGAGAGCGCGGGCAGGGCGGGTGGCAGGGGAAGGCCCTGATTGGCAGGCGACCTGCCGCCGGGAGGAGCGCGGATAGGCGCGCTCACCTGTGAACACGTTTTGGAAGCCATCCGCCGTCGCTGGCGTCCCAGTCGCCGTGGCCGTCCGAGCTGGGGACCCGCCACCGCTGGGATCCGTTGTCGCCCCGCGCCCCAGCAGGTGCGCGGAGCCTCCGGCCCCAGGCGCGCGGGCGCCCAGCTCGTCCGTCCAGTCTGCGGAGCGGCTGAGTCCCCCGGCCAGGCCGCCGTCCACCCGGTGCTTCTTAGCCGGGGCTGCCACAGAGGCCAAGCCAGCCCTGGAGCCTCGGCTCAGGGAGGACTCCAGGCGCCTCTTGATCCTGGGGCTCTGGCTGGGGGACTGGGAGGGGGAGTGGTTGGGAGAGCTGAGCTGCCGGGTGGTGGTCTTGATGTAGCAGGGGTTGATGAGCGGGTAGGGCTTGAAGCAGCGCGGGCTGGGCGCGGGGCTACTGGGCAGGGAGGCGGCTGCGGGGAGAGCGGGCCCTGGAGTGCGCTCCTCCGGCTCTTCTTCCAGTCTCTGCGGGGCCTCGGCCACCTCTGGACCCCACTCCTCTCCGGGAGAGCCTCGGGGAGCATCCTCAAAAGCATCCTCCTCGCCCTCCTCGTCTGTGTCCCCAGCCCCGGGTACGAGGGCTCCGGCTGCCTCCTCGCCAGCCCCAGCCTCGGGAAACGCGAAGGCAGCGGACGAGGGGGAGTCGGCGGCGGCCGACTGGGCGGTGGAGAAGCTGAGCGCTTCGGAGGCGAAGCGGTCTCGCGGGGAGGCCGGGGACTCGCGCGCCGCGGGGGGCTCGCTGGCCTGGCTCTCGGGCAAGGCGGAGAGCGCGGACAAGGTCTGATCGGCGGCGTCCCCGCGGCCCGGGGCCTCCCCAACAACTCCGCCGCTGGGTCCCAGCAGGAACCCATCCAGGCCCAGGAAGGCGGCAGTGGGGGGCGCTGCGGGCTCCTCCGAGTCTTGGAGCAGCAGCTGCTGGTGGTGCTGCTGTTGGTGCTGCAGGCGGATTGCCTGCTGGATGTCGGAAAGCAAATCCTCCTGCTCCGTAGCCGAATGGAAGCTATAGATGTCCGTGTCCGAGCCAGAACTGGTCCTTTGTCCATCCTGAGCCCCTGCCGCAGTTTCCAAATCCTCTGCGACCGCCTGGACCCCTTCCCTAGCCTGGGCCGGCCTAGGGCTACCTAGACGGGTCACCTCAAAAGGGTCCACACACTCTGTA
The DNA here is from genome assembly GCF_000151885.1 of Dipodomys ordii. Lineage (NCBI taxonomy): Eukaryota > Metazoa > Chordata > Mammalia > Rodentia > Heteromyidae > Dipodomys > Dipodomys ordii. The sequence continues at coordinate 516,870 of NW_012267243.1, forward strand.
TCCGACAGGCCCGTCTCCTCGGCCGAGAGGCTGAGGTCCGGAGTCTTAGTAACCAGGGACTGAGCGCTGTCCAGCTCCCCGATCTGCAGGGCCTGAGAATCCAGCACATCTTCGCGGGAGTCGCTGGCCCCTTTCCCCTTGGAAAGGTTCTTCCTTATCCGCAGGTTGGAAAACACCGAGGCTCTGGAATCCGACTTGCTCTTCTTCTTGCCCGGCTCCCCGCCGCCGCCCCCTCCCCCCTTGCCGTGCTTGCCCAGCGCCTTCTTGCTCCCGCTCCCCTTCTTTGTGGTTTCCGCATCCCTGGGCCGCGCAGCATCCTCGGCGCCGCCGCCGCCGCCGCCGCCTTCGTGGGAAGCATCACCTGCGCTCCTCTTCAGCTTCCCATCCTGATTTCCCATGTTGCAATCCCGCTGCTGCGCCCGCTGCTCCTAAGGTACTCAGGCCATCGTGGCCCCGGCCAGGACCAGGGCAGCCTCGGGGACAAGTCCGGCAGCTGGGCCAGCCGAGGGAAGGGGAGGCCGAAGAGCACCCAGCTGGTCCGGTTCACATCTGCTGCTGCCGCCGCTTTGCATAATGTGCGCCGGTTCTCGCGGCTGCCGTCCTTGCGGCGGTGGCTGCGGCCCTGGCCGGCGGGCTCGATCATGCTCAGTGCAGCGCGCACTCCCCGCCAATGGCTGCACAGGACGCAGCCGAGGCCTGGCTCCCCGCCCATTGCCGCCGCCCCCTCGGGGCCCCCTAGGCTCCTCCCTAAACCTGGCGCGCAAAATGCTCCCTGGGTTTCTGAGACCGACTTCTTTGCCCACCCCCCCACCTCCCCTCCAATAGTGTCCTTGCTGGGTGGTGCAGCCTGGCCTTGAACTGACCCGCGATCCCTCCCTCTGCTCAGCCTCCCAAACGCGGGGATTACAGATATGCACCACCATGCCTGGCCATTTATCTCCATCAAGCCAACAAGGATGCATTATCCTCTCCCTAAGCACTGGTGGGTTGTAACTTTAAAGCTGCAATCAGAAAAAATAAATAAAAAATGAATCCAACGTAATGAAGCAAAGCAGATCCCAATAGCAAGTTAGAGATGCCATGACATCACAGCCAATTGCACCTTTCCCTCTATCTGCCACATCATAATTCTACCATGAAATACTTGTTGCATGAGTGGATTGTTCTGCTTCTTGAATAACTGATCATCTTGAACACTAACGTGCTTGTGTATGTGGGCTAACAAAGGTTACGACATACCGTTTTGCATTCTTTTCACATAGACCTTGTTTCTTCAGCACCAGATGCCAACTGTCTCTTCCAAAGTGGGTTTATCAAACATTTTTTGGACAGAAATAGGAGAGGTAGAAGAAGCTGAAAATACTAAGATTAGAGTTGATTAAAATGCTAATCTCCAAAATTGGATGTGCTTACCATATAAATTAAACAGCATTTGTATTTTAAAAGGGTGCATATACTATAACTCCCAGGAGGTCAAACTCATCAATATTAAACATGTCACTATTGTGATCGCCTATAAAAAGGAAAAAAGAAAGGAAACATCCTTGGCACAAACACAGGCAATTAGATGTTATGCTATAAACCACCACTTTCCCAAGCAAATCCTTCCATGCATGCTTTGTCCTGGACCAAGGCTTCTGGCCTGGATGTTAGCTGCCTACAGTTTAAAAAATATTTTTAAACAACATTGCTACTGAAAGAAAGTCCCAAGCTCCAAACTAAGTCTAGAGTAGCATTAATCAGCAAATGTTATGCTTGTTTAAATTAGAAGTTCATTGTCAACGACTCTGAAAGTATGCAATAGTTTTCCAAAATATATCTTTAAACTCAGAGAAGAGGTAATTATATGATGTCATTTTAAATGCAGCAAGCAAATGTGTAGTCTTCCTTTGCATACCAGGAACCAACATTTTAATCCTTTCTCTTGAAAGGTTTAAAATAAAAAGTTGGTCTTGTAGTCTACAGGTCTTTGATAGAAAAGATACTTAGCAATTACTAGGCGTTTCAAACTATGATCTTCAAAATAAATGTAACGTCAGGGGGAATAAACAGCTGTCCTTACATGGCCCTCAAGTAAATAGTTTGCGGAAATCAACTTTAATAACTTTGCCAGGGTAATATTCCGGTCTCCAAGGGATTCCTGAGTGCTTGAAAAGCCTTTGTTTCTACCTCTTTCAAAAGACTGTTCTCTTCTATTTTTTAGAATCCAGGCTCCCCGGAGGCCCCAATTTGCCTGTGGATATTGAAATTTTTCTGCTACTTTGAATGTTGAGGTACTTTGAATCCTGATTTTTGCTCTGTCGTTAACAGAGCACCTTTGATTATGAACTATTTGTTTACTTACTATTTTCCTCTGTGATACATTCAAGAATTTAGCAGGAACAAATGAATGGAGAGGGAAGGGATAGAAAAGAAGAGAGAGAAAGGAAGAGAGAGAAAGGACAGCTGGGTTTTTTTTCTCACCCTTTGAATGGGAAACAATAGGTAGCAGTTGGGCTGCAGGTTCAAGTTGATAAAGCACTATTTCGTGGGAAACTTCACTTCAAATTCACCAGCGTGAGTAGGAAATGTAGGTAGGTCCAATACTAATTAATACATAAGCTCAGTTCAGAGAGGTGAAGGAAATTTTCCAAGTTTGCATAGGGGCAGACCAAATATATGAGGAAAAATGTAAGCCCCAATTCTTTATAACAAACAATATCATACTGTTTTCTCTTTAAGGGACTGGTAAAGATATCATAAAAGCAAGCTGAAAAAGTTTGTTTAGAGAATTCTTTTGTACTCAACAGGTAATTAGTAATATTAAAGTTACTTGGGACATAGGTCCTCAAACGTATATCTATTTGAATAATAAAGAAGTATCAGTGATGTATATAACTTTGTGGTAGAGCCCCTATCTGAATTTGATCCTCAGCACCAAATAAATAAATGGATAGGAAAAAAATGAAAAGTAGATAAAAATAGTTCAAAATTAGTAAAAAAAAAAAAGGGGGGGTTGATGAACTGGAAAGAAAAGAAAAAAAGGGGAGAAGGAAAAAGTATCATATCTGTTATTGTAAAAATACATTAAACAAGTAATTAGGAATCCTTCCAACCACATATTAGATCTCAGAAGAAAAAAGGCCAAGTATGACCAACTCACACAGCTCAAATATGTATAATATTGTAGTTATTGGCAAAAAGAACTCTATTAGCATCCCAAAGAGGTCACACAGATTGCACACAAAATAAAGTGCAGCCCTACTCATTTTCCAGCTAAGGAAATATATAGGGGTTTATAGAATGTAGTAAAACAAGGCCCCCAGGGCTCAAGTAATTCTATCTATCTGGGAGCTGGTGAGTAGTTGTTCTTCTATTGAGATTACCATGTTTGCTGTTGGAGGCCTGCCTGTGAAGAAAAGTGCTCTAGATTTCAACTCCAAACCCGCAAAAAGCAAGCCTTAATGCATGGCTCATGTAGTAGAACACTAGTCAAGCAAGCAGACCCAGGATATTGAGTACAAACTCTGATATACTAGAAAAATAATTGATTAAAAAATTAATGAATGAAGGTTTTTACATCAGTAATAAAGCATGTAGTTAATATGCATAAAGCATATTGGTTTGGTCTCTAGTACCTCAAAATAAATAATTAGGTAGGAGGTGGTAGTGCATGCCTACTACCTGAAACACAGAAATAGAAAAACAGATTCTGAAAATACCTCAGGGCAAAAAGCACACAACGCTACCCGAAAAATAAACTAAACCAAAACAATAGAGAAATGGAAATTAGAATAGTGTTGGAAAAGGCTGAAGTAGTAATTATCTTGCTTAGCAAGTGCAAAGCCTTGATTTCAAACCCCAGTACCACAAAAAACTCAAGAAACAAGACAGATAATAGATAAATAGACAGATTGATAGATCAATAGATAGAAGATAGTAAAAGTGGGTTGATAAACTTTAAATAAGTATTGGACTCTAGTTCATAATATACATGTTGCATAGTTGTGCTAAGTATACTAATCTTGTTACTCTAGAATGCATCAAAAACTAAAATGGGACAGACATGTGGTATAACAAATAAGATAATATTAATTATTTAATCTACATAGTAGAAATATACATAGTAGATATCTGGTGTGCACTACAATATTCTCTCAAATATTTTGTATGATTAAAGTTTTTTTATTAAAATGTTGAAGAAAGCACACTTCAAGAATGTGTGAAATTTTAAGCTGTTTTGAATTAGAATCATGCAAATAGATGAATACTAAATGATAGATGGTGGTATGTATACTTCAATGACAGAGCACTTGTCTAACAGGTGAGCCCTTGATTTTGATTTCCTGTACCACAGAAAAAATACAGTGTAGTGAAATGTTTTTTTAAATCAGTTTATTGAGGGTTTTCCAATGTGTCCTTTTGCGTAGCCTTGATGCAATGTTATGGATCTCTAATAGAACAATTAGATTGCTTTATATGATATTATTCATCTCATTCTTTTCTCCAGGAAATGCATGATCTTCCATTTTAAAGACAAATTTTCTGCCTATCAATTAGTAAGCTATTGTCCCCATCTCAATCTACCTCTTAGTCTTGACTTCTTCTAAATCATGGTCCCTGATCCCACAGCCTGGAGGACACCCTAACTCCTGTCACATTATCATTCTTGAATTTAACTCCCCTTCATTCATGTATATATATATATATATATATATATATATACACACACACGCATACATATATACATTTGCATATACATATACTGGTTTTTCTTCAATAAAATCCCCACAATCATTCCAGGTGCCCCCCCCCAAAAAAAACCATTGTTGCCTCCTTCCTCTCCTCCAGTCCAAACAATTCACCAGTCTCAGACTTCTCTATTCTTCCTCCTTAATGTCTCTCAAATTCACACATGCCTCCCACCCCTACTGTCAATTCTCATACCCCCCTTCTCCCCCAACTTCCCACTCCCATCTGTTCCCTCCCATTATTGTCCATGCTTTTCAACTGCAGGGATGACTTTGCACCCCAGGGGATATATGGCATTGTCTGGAGACATTTCTGGTTGTCAGAATGGAGGTGCTGCTGTTAACATAATACAAAGAGCACGCCTCCTGCTCACATGACCAAGAGTGATCCAGCCCAATAGCTCATTAATGTTTGTGAGTGAGACACCTGCTGTACTACCAAGCCAGTTAATACAGTGTACTGCTGAGGGCTGGGGATCTAGCTTCTTGGTATAGTACCTGCCTGGTGGACACAGTGCTCTGGATTTGTTCTCCAGAACACAAAAGAAAAGAATTGAGAGATGACAACTCTATCTCCCAATTCATCAAACTAAATCAGAATCTTGACAGCAGAGATTAACATGACAAATAAGACTTCATTGTTTCTACAGTGCTAAATATCTTAAGAGAGGACTTAACGTTTCGCTATGATCTCTGAAAAATCTATCAGATGTAAAATCTATAGAATTATTCCGAATCTTTACATATGTTGACATTTTTAGTTTTTTCCCTCTTTCCTTCTTTCTTTCTTTCTTCCTTCTTTCCTTCCTTTTTTTTGGTGCCACTAGGATTTGAACTCTTGGCTTGCATGCTAAACAAGTGATCTAATACTGTAGCCATCTTCCTCCGGTGAACACTGGCTCTATCCTGGAGTGATGCATCCAGGGTTTTATTCCTGCAATCCTCAATGGCATGTGGGTAGTTAATAATGAGGCAGGATGGATAACACTGAGTTTCATAGGAACATCAAAAAGGAAAAACAAATTTAGGAACAATACTTGCTGGAATAGTAAGTTTAAATTCTTTAAGGAAACACATGCATATATTCCTTCCTTTACACACCCTCCCCTTTAGGTATTAAATGAGTTATAATTCCCTTAGATGAATAATATGGTCCAAGAATGAAATGTGCCTAGTTCAGTACCAAGGAGTGCTCACAGAGATCACAAGAAACAGACACCCAAATCACAAGATCTTTTGATTATAAAGTCAATTGGGCTCAGTGCTCCCCGCTTAGATGATAGCATCAAAATATGCACTACATATTACACTATAATCTTAGTTACTTGTGAGGAGGGTGGCAATTAGAAGCCAATTTTAACATAAGTTATCAAGACCTTCTCTCAAAAGCAAATCAGGAATCCCAGATATGAGGCAACTGAAGGTAGAAGGATCAAGGCCAACTTGAACAAAATCTCAGGATCCAATTAGGAAAAACAAACTAAAAAGGAAAAAGGACTAGCTCTACCAATGGAAGAGCACTGGCCTTGCAAATATGGAGGAAGAGGAAGAGGGAAGAAGGAGAAGAGGGAGGGGAAGGGGTGGGCTTGACAGTTGCAGGTGACCTCATATCTAGGTACATGCTTAAAATGACTTGCTAGCTTAGGTTAGCCTGTATAACTTCTGGAAGAGGACCATCTATTGAGACTTTAGCTTCTATTCTGCATCTCAGAACATATTTCTCTTTCTGCTTTTCTTTGTTTTATACTTTACTACTACCCCTTTGCCAACCTTGAGAGTCTTGTCATGGATCTCTCTGACATTGACATTCTTTTTGTCATTCAATTCAGGAACTGTGAATTAGGTGGATAATTGAGGTGCTGACTCCAGTATTCTCTTATTCGGGATACTGCTGACCCCTCACCCCCACCCTGCAACCTTCTCCAGTGGCAATAATAAATCACAGGATTCTCCCACTTTTCATATCCAGCTGTTTATCAGGTCTTTGGATTTTCTGGGTTTTTGTCAGCAGCTGGTTTTGAGGAAGAATGGGGTAGTGCAGCTCAACCTGTTTATTACAATATTGTATAGAACAACCTGTGGTGAAGTGGTTAACACCTGAATCAATTGCTACACGTACTGTTTAGTTACAGCTTTGTTTTCTAACTTGTAGGATTGGGTATTCATCATAGAAGCCAGAAAATGTGACCTCTAAACAACTTCCAAGGGATTTAATTTAAATTCAATTTGGGTAATGATTCTAATTTGGAGCAAAGCAACAGTTAACATTTTTTTTTGCACTTTTATCTCTTGACAAAGTTTAGCTCGTGACTCCTTTTTAAGAGAATAGTTCTTTTTCTTTTCTTTTATTAATCCCATGGATTGTGGTCTCCATGACAAAGATAATTTCCAACTTATTTATAAAGCTCTTCTCACTTTCAGGGTGACTTCAGAAGCAAAGGATGTCTTATGGCCACTGTGAATAGAGCTGAGTAATCCAACCGTGGGAATAATTTCCTTGAGGGAGAATTTAATCACCTCTCTTGTAGTCTTAGTTTTATCTTTACCCAGTGTAGAAAAGTGTCCACAAATACTAATCAAACTAAAAATCATGTGTAATTTTAAGCATTTTACTGAATTCTATGCTTCTGTCTTCAAAAGATCATATTTCCCATATATTTCACTCCCTTCTAAGATGGGTTATACTCAGTTTGGGGGGTTATTTTAGCACACAAATGGCATCCTTGGGTAATGCTGTTTCAAGCTGTTTCTTACCCAAGCTGTTTCTTGAAAGTGTAATCTTTTCAAGAGAGACTCTATTAAACCTTACATCCCTGCCATAATACGGCCATTTGTGTAGGTGTTTTCAAATGCACCAGTGCTTCCCCGGAGTGCAATCCTCCCATTATTAAACTTCCATGATGAGCAAGGGTCCATTAGTCAAGTGACATTCTCAGGCTTATTACTCATCCCAGTCTATGTAATGAGGTTTGGATCTACACAAATCCAACTAGAAGCGAGAAGCCTGACCGACAACTGACAACTCTTCAATTGTCTTTAGCCAGGTTTAAGTCAATATTTGGCCTTTGGTTAGGGCATCATAGCTATTTGGTCTGCGAAGGTAACTGCCTCTTGCAGGCCCCTATTTCCATTGGATATCTTAGGTTTCTTGAAGTTAGCAATCTTTTTTTTTTTTCCCTTTCAGACAAGCCTATGTACACATGCTCATAAAGGCCTTTTTGGAATCTATACCTATATCTACATCATCTGTCCGTCTATCTATCTAATTTACCTTGAAACTGTTGCAAAGCCTTAAAAATAAAAAGCAAAAATGAGATACTATTTGTTCTACAGTATAGTAACTCCTGTTTTTAATTTAAAAGACCATGCTCTTCCACCATCATATATTGACCTACCACAGGTCCAAAAGTAATACAGCCAACCCACTATGGACTGAAAACTTCATAAATATGTCAAATTAAATTTTTCTTTCTTTCTATATCTCTCCCTCCCCTTTCCTTCCTTCCTCCCTTCTTTACTTCCTTCCTTACTTCCCTCCCTCTCTCCTTCCTCCCTCCCTTCCTTCTTCCTTCTTTCCTTCCTCCCTTCTTCCCTCCTTTCCTTTCTTCCTTCTTTCCTTTCTTCCTTCTTTTTTCCTTCCTTCTTTTTGTGCTAGCTCTGGCCTTACACTCTTGCTCAATTTGATTGCATATGGCTGATTCTTTGTCACTTGAGTCAGGCCTTTAGCCTGACATTTAACAGGTTAAAGTATTGTAGACTTTTCTGCCCAGGATGGGCTTGATTCATGATCTTCTTATCAAAGCTTCCTGGATATCTAGGACTACAAGTGTAAGCTACCAGTGCTCAGCTAAATTTTTGCTCATTTAAAGTTGATTCCTTCAAGGATTTTATGATAATAATGGAAAAGTATTACCTTGTCCACAAAAACCCTCTATAAATGCTACCTTCCAATAAGGCCAGACTTTTCTTATACCTAAATGATAATTTCATCCAACACAGAGTCTGAAAAGTGGGCTAAGAAAGACTGAGCTTTGAGCTACTGTACCAAGGACTTCTTACCAAAAATGCAATCTGAACCTTGCTTTGTTTCTACATGGAAGGCATGCTTATTCAAATATTCCATATATATTAAAGAGAAGACATAAATCTATCAGAGTCTTCCTAACTCTGGTTATATTCAGGAGCTTCCTAAGAATACATTTTCTGATCTAGTAGAATCCCCCAGTATTTCAGTAAATGAATAAACAAAATTAAAAATATTTACCATGGAATACTTTTAATAAACAAAACAAGTAGTGATATTGCCACAACATGTATAAACCTCAGTGGCATAAGCTACTGGAAAGTAACTAGAAAAAAAATCACGATCTTCCATAAATCCATTTGTATGAAATGCTCAAAAAGGCAAATTTATGGAATCACAAACAGACCTGTGTTTGAATGGACTTGCAGTAAGAAAGAGGAGGTATCTGTAAATGAGCAGGAGGGCAGGTGAAGGCTGGGAGTGTATTTCACTGCTAGAACTCTTGTCTAGCATGTGTAAAGACATGGGTTACTTGTTTATAAATAATACTTCCATAAAATAATTTGAATGCAACTTCAAAAGTAATAGGTCAGATAGGCCTCTGATTAGAGGCCTCATCCCTGTAATACTAGTTCCTCAAAAGACTAAGATCTGGTTTGAAGCTGGCCTGGGCAGAAAAGTCCATGAAACTCTAATCTCCAATACACACTTTAAAAAAAAAATTCATCAATGACACTGTGGCTCAAGTGGTAGAGTGGTAATCTTGAACAAAAGAAGCTCAGGGATAATACCCAGGCCCTTAGTTCAAGCCCCAGGACCAGGATCTCCCTCCCCCACCCCCAAAAGGCATAATTTTTACTTTGGGGGCTGGGAAGGTGGTTTAGTGGTAGAGTACTTGCCTAGCATGCATGAGGCCCTGGGTTTGGCTCCATAGTACCACATAAATTAAAAAACAACTATAACAATTTTCACTTTGGTTCTCAGTTTAGAAAAGTGATCTCCCGATGAGAAATCATGGACACCACTTGATCTGCAACTTTGCCCTGCATGTGCAAATTCAACTTGCCTCTTGAATTCATAAAGAAACTCAAATTAAGATCCAGAAATTAATAGGAAAACATCTCATCAAAACTGTGGTTGCTCAGGAATGAGCCTGTCTGTCTAGACATACTAAATAAGTATAGTCCCTCCAATCAGAAACTAATATTTTCTTGATAGGCACATTATGAGTTATGTATTCTCAGACACCTTAAGCTTTAATGTTTATTTATTTTGTGGTTCTGGGGCTCAGATTTAGGGCTTTACACATGCTAGCAAGTACCCTACCTATTGGCCCTATGCCCAATTTTATTTTCACAAGAGATGAGCTAAAGGAAAAAAAAACTATTTTTCAAAATTGCTAAATTGCAAAATGAACCAAAGATATATTAACTGCCAGTGGGAATTACAGAAACAATCATCCTTTCCGTTCCCAGAAAGGAAACTTGTCCCCTCACCCCCATTGGTAGGATATGAACCCAGGACCTTATACACACTAAGCAAGAACTCTATCACTGAGTTCTACTCCTTGTAGGAGAACTTTTCTTAAGTATTTGCTTTCCTTCTTTGTTGGTCTGGAAAAAAATGGTAAAGTGAAAGCCTGAACTTAAACCCAAGTTTTAGCATACTGAAAATTCATAATTGCAATCAATATGCCTACAGGAAAGCAATATGAGCAACATCTTTTTTTCTGAGAATCTCTCAATAAAAGACTTTTGTCCTCTGTTTATATGAGTAAATTTTGCAAATGAGCAAGGGCTGAAAGTTAAACTTGCACCCTTTATTAGCATAATCCATTCAACATGGACATTCATCATTTTAAGAACTGTATTAGCTTTCTAACAATACTGTATAAATGGCCACAACTTAGCGGCTTAGAGCACAACAAACTTTAGCTTACACATCTAGAAGCAAGAAGTGTTTATCTCAAGCATTGTCTGTACGGCATTCCTTCTAGGGGTTCTAAAGGGGGTTTTGTTTTCTTGTCCTGTTCAGCTTCAGAATGCTGTCTACTTTCCTTGTGGCCCCTTTCTCATATTGCTCTGAATTTTGTTTCATTTTTCCTATCTTTTATCTCTACTCTGCCTTCTTTCATGTAAAAGGACAGATTACACGGGGCCCACTTGGCTCTGTGTAAAATCAGGCACTAAACGGTCCATCAAATTGAAATAGTAAGTGGACAAAACAAGGATTGACTGAGAATGAGTCATACTAAGTGATCAGAACTATAACAAATATGTCTGGCAATCAATTTAGAGAAGAAGTAAAGTAGAGGTTTGAGGTTTTAGGAAAGTCATTTCCCAATTTATCACTAAGGATGGTAACTAACTCTGACATCAGTTGAATGAGAGCATTTTCCAAAATCCAATTGTCCGTTTGACATTTCATCTAGGTTGAATTAAAAATATCCCAAATCAAACATGCCCCAAATAATCCACTATCTGTGCTTTACTATGAGCCTGATTTTGTGTTCTGACACATTTTGTTATAGAATTATCTATTATTGTTTTATTGTGTCTCTAATTCCTAACATATCTTGAAACTGCTCTCTCCCTCCTCTCCTCCCTGCCTGGCCACTGTCACAGTCATGGCCACGCTCAAACCTTGAGCTTTTCTCTACAGAACCTCTCACTCATCTACCATGAGGCATACACAGCTGCATGTGACACCAGAAGCAGAAGAAAGATTGTAACAGGTAAATCTTACTGTTGAATTTTTTCTATAAGAAAGAAGTTACTCTCTATCATATGCTTTGATTTTAGGCCCTTGAGGATCTGGCTGCAGATCTTCAGTCTTCATTCTAGAGTTGCACACACATGTTTGTGTTCTTAGCATTTCACTGTAGCATCCATTTTCCATTGGGAAATCTATGTCTATTCCTGCATAGTATCTAGAGTACAATGTATGATTAACCACTGAAATATTATTTTGACAATGTACATGATCTCTGCTAGTAAAATAGAATGGATCTAGGACAATTATCAGAAATGCTTGCAGAGGGCTGGCACTGTGTCTTAGTGGTAGAGTGCTTGCCTAGCATGCATGAAGCCCTGGGTTCAACTCCTTAGTACCACATAAACAGAAAAAAGCCAGAAGTGGTGTTGTGGCTCAAGTGGGAGAGTGCTAGTCTTGAGTAAAAAGAAGCTCAGGGACAGTGCCCAAGCCCTGAGTTTAAGCCCCAGGACTGGCAGGAAAAAAAAGAAAAGAAAGAAAAAGAAAGGAAAAACAGGAAAAAAGAAATACTTGCAGAAAGCCTCTGATGCTGTGGTAAAGTAGATGGATAAGAGGAAAGCTCAATTTTACTCTGGAAGAACATGCAACTGCAGTCAAATCTGCCCCTGTGGGTCCAACATGTGCCCCATGATGATTCATGAATCTCTGTGTGAGCCTATCCTGAACAATATTATACTGTTTATTTTAAATTATGTGAGCAATGAATTCCTTTCTGTGTAATAAGTTTCAATTAGCTCTTGTATAATTGAGTAAAGACTCATTTTACTTATGAAAGACTAGATATTGTTAATGATGTTAGTTCTTTCTATCTAGGTTTGTAAATTCAACATAACCCTAATAAAAATCCTAGCAGGCTATTTTGTAGCTACTGAAAAACTAATTCTAAAATTTACATGAGAAGGCAAAAATCGGAACCAGGGAACTGAACGCTGTGGAGGAATGAAGTTGGTGGACGGACACTACTAAATGGTATGACTTACAACAAAACAACAGTAATTGAGACAATGTGGTATTGGTACAGAATAGACAGATAGGGCTGGGAATAAACTTCTCTGGTAGAATAATTGCCTGCAGTACTCAAGGCCTTGAGTTTGAATTGAGCAAAGTATAGATGATAGATGAAAAATAAACATAGATAGATAGATAGACAGATGCTGGGATTGGTAGACAGGCAAGATAGATAGATAGATAGATAGATAGATAGATAGATAGATAGATAGACAGACAGACAGACAGACAGACAGACAGACAGACAGACAGACAGACAGACGAGAAACAGAAAGAAAACCCAAAACATATTTTTCTTTTTAAAATTTGTGGTTCGGAGAGCAACTCCAGAGTTGTGTTTTTTCTATTGAATTATATCACCAGTTCCAAGAATATGTTTACTGTAAGTTACAATCAATAACTGCTAGACATCACTGGCTTATGCCTGTACTTTTATCTACTTAGGAGGCTGAGGCTCTGAGGATTGAGGGTTTTATTTGTACAATTTTTACTGTAAAAATGAAGGGTTACAGTTACATGAGCAAGGTAATGAGTACATTTCCTATTGAGCATTGTTTTAAAGTGAGCCTAGACAGGAAAGTCCATGAGACTCTAATCTCTAAGTGACTACCACAAAACCAGGAGTGGAGCTGTGGCTTAACTGGAGAGCACTAGCTTTGAGTAAAAAAAAAAAAAACAAAAACAAAAACAAACAAACAAAAAAAAGATTTCAGGAACAACACCCAGGTCCTGAGTTCAAGCCCTAGGACTGGCAGAAAAATATTCATAACTATCCCTTGTACATTACACATCAGTACTATCAAGTTAACTTTCTTCTATAAGGTTTCTATTTAATGAGTAGTTATTATTCTCACATTCATTGAGTTATTTAAGCAATGATTATGGTTCCTACTAAGTATACTTCCATGGTAAACTGTTCTGTACAACATTGGAAATATATGTGAGCTTTTTATCGCTGTCACACAATTCCTGAGGAATTTTGGCTCATGGTTTCTGATGTTTCAGATCATGTTTCCATTGGCTCCATTGTTCCACAGGCTTGGTAAGGAAGAACACTAATTCAGTGAGCAGATAGAACAGTAGAACTGCTTACCTCATAGTGTACAAGAAGCAGATAGCAAGCAAGAAGGATCCTCTTCCCAGTGAAGTACTTCTTCCAACTACACCCCACTTTCTAGATTTTATCTAGTAATGACTTCAGTCATACAATAAATCTGTCATTGGATCCACTGGTTGCATGAGTGCCTACATTTCCCAGAAGTCCTAACTTTGAATGTCACATTGAGAATCCACCCTTCAACACATTAATTTTATGGAGATATTTCATATACAAGATTAAAAACATTGTTTTCCTCATTGGAATTTCTTTCTCTATAATCTATTTAATTTTCATAATTCTTCCTAGTTATCAAATGCTCAAACAGATATGTATATACCCCCACTCTTCAGGATTTAATCATTTATTCTTGATTTTGTTCTTATGCAAGGTTTTTCTGTAAGGTTTAATATTTCTTCATAGAGTGCAATTACTTCATCATTTACATCAATGTTTCCTTGTAAATTTAAACTATCTTTCAGAGACAAACCTTGTGAAACACATCACTTTGGCTGATGTTGTTACTGTTTTATTGAAGCAGATTTTTTTTTGGTCCTAGGGCTTGAATTCAGGTGCTGTCACTGAGCCTGTTTGTGCTCAAGGCTAGTGCTCTACCACTTGAGCCACAGTGCCCCTTCTGACTTTTTCTGAATAGTTTATTGGAGATAAGAGTCTCATGGACTTTCCTGCCTGGGCTGGCTTATAACTGTGATCTTTAGATCATAGCCTCCTGAGCAGCTAGGAGAGGCAGACTCCTCATGTATTAGCTAAGAACAAGTGGTCCTTGTGCCTTAACCTCTTGATTAACTGGAACTAAACATGTTCTGGAATTTTCCTTTTAAAAAATAAGTCTTCTCTCTATCTCTGACTCTCTGCCTCATACTCTGTTTCTTTTTCTCTGTTGTTCTCTGTTGTCTCTATCCCTTTGTATTTTTCTGTCTTTGTCTGTCTGTGTCTTTCTCTCTTTGTCTCTCTTCCTCCCTCCCCCACCTCCTGTTCTTGAGATGGAACATGGGACCTCACATATGCTAGTTAAAAGTCCTACCACTGATCCATATTCCCAGTACAACATGTACTTTTGATACCTTATATGTGTTTTATGTGGACGTGTGTAATATATAAAGTAATACAGTGTTTTAGTAAGGTCCAGATCTTTCCAGGAAAGGAGAACTATTGACTGGTTTTCAAAAAGCTTATAAAATTAGTCAAGTGACTAACCACATGGATTTGAAAGTTCTGTGATAGACTCAAGAGTTAGGTAATATACATCTGGAAGTTATGGAGTAATTGATATGGCAGCTATAAACAGAGGTGAGTTTGGATAAGAATGTAGCATACCAATAAAGACCTCCTGTTAACAGACAGTAACATTTTCCTTTTTTTCTTGAGCTCTTATATTAAATCTCTTCCTTTCAAATACCCCAGAAAATCTACTTACAAAGAGTAACTCATTTGATTCACAGTTTGGGAATATCGGTCCATGGTCTGTTCACCATGTCCACGGGGCCTGTGGCGAGATTGCAAATCATAGATGGATCGTGTGGTGGAGTGAAGCCAGGTAATAAAAGAAAAGATATGTTTTGCACTACCCTTTGAGAACACACTCTCTGATGAACTAAGATCTCCTCTAAGGCCCCATCTTCTGAAGGGTCTACTACCTCCCAATAGTGGTACACTGGAGATCAACCCTTCAACACGTGGATCACTGTCAGAAAGTCCAAGTGATAGCACAGTTCAGCTTTTGATCATCCCTCTGCTCATTCTTTTTTCCAATCACCTCCACAGGTATTGCTGTTATTAATACTTCTGAATTCATTTTCATATGATTGCTTCTACATCTTGATTTTAAACATTGCAATTGTAAAAGGAAATTAAAAACAAAAAATAAACCTGGAGTTTTTTAAGACTGATTCTATAATATACCATCTGTGCAGCTGGGACAATTGACTGCCCTTTCTTGCTTTGACAGTAACATAAAATGAGGAGTAGGGGTTGTTGCTGGATGGTAGAGCACTTTTAGCACATGAGGTCCTTGTTGTGATCCACAGCACTGCAAAAACTAAAATAAAGGAGTGAGATTTTAATTAAAAAAGATATACATAACTGCCTCATAAAATCAATATTAATAAAATGAACTCGTGGTTTATAATCTTAGAGATACTGCAAAATGATGACAGACATGATACCTGTCCGTGAGAATTATTCTCTCATTTTTCTTGACAATGGCTTGTACAATCTTCCCAGTGAGCACCGGGCTTGTGACCCAAAAGGGCTGGCTTCACATGGGAGTTTTGTACATACACAGAACTTTCAGATTTTATCACTTAGAACTACTGAATCAAGAGCTACATAACCTCATGATAATTGCTGGTTTTCAATCCAGAATAAGGTTAACTTGGTCAAGAACAGAGACAATGACATATATTTGGTGCTAATGAGAATGGTAATCTGAGGAAATGGGATGAAACATTTCTGAAAATATGCTCTGAAATTTCATACATGGCAGCTGTATTTACAGTTTTAAACCTCAAGGGAGTTGGTGATGGTTAAGAATCTATTGGTGCTGAACAGAAGCTAAACTGTTCTGTATGAAAGAGACTGGGTGAAGTCTTAGTCTC
>NW_012267243.1:534287-545062 GCF_000151885.1 Dipodomys ordii
CCTCTCTTTGTTTACTGGCATTATGTGGCATTTGAGCCACATCCCTAACAGCAGGTATTAATTTACTTCGGTTACATCTTAGAATAGATTCTCCTGCATTAGCACTGCAAGAGAAGACCAGGCTAGATGTCAATCCTCCCACCTGTACCACCTGAGAATCTGGGATTAAGTATCTGGGATTAACTATATGTATGATCACACTCAGTTTATTTTATTGTGGTGGAGTCCTGCCAGATTTTTACCTGGGCTTGTCCTCAATCCACTGTTCTTCCAATCTCTACCTCTTGAACAACTAGTATTACAACTGTGTAACATTTGTTCTTGGCCTTGCTTTAGTTTCCTCAAAATCGAATTCCCTTTCTTGCCTCTTTAGTAATAAAGACACTTTAAATTGTATTTAAACCTGGAAAATACAGAATACTTTCCCCATTTTTATTTAAACTTCAGTCATTTCTGTAAGGTCCGCTCCTGGATGGCAAGCAGACTCCACCCTCCTCGCAGCAAAGTCTCCACCCACAACCTGCGTTACCTAGGCAACTGGGACACCTGGAAGAGGTCACATCTGCATCCGCTGAGGTCACATCTGAATTTGATGTGGCCACACCTTTCCCCGCCCATACCCTAGATAAGGCCTAGCCCAGGCCCAGACGTTCTCTTGCTCTTCTTTTCTGCTCTCACTCTCTCTCTTGCTCTTGCTCTTCTTTTCTGCTCTCTTCCTCCCTTGCTCTTGCTCTTCTTTTCTGCTCTTGCTCTTGCTGCTCTTTTCTTGCTCTCTCTTTCCCAGCCCCGTGGAGTGCCAACCTTGCCTGGTCCCAGCAGGTCTACTGAATAAACCTACCCCTTACCTGAATACCACGTGCGTGCTGGTGCAGTTCTTAATCGGCTACCTCTTTTTAAAAACCTAACAATTTCTATGAAAGTATCTTTTGGAGCCTGGAAGCATGCAGAAGGCTCTGGGCTCCATCCCCAGCAACCCTGACACAAAATCTCTCTCTCTCTCTCTCACTCTCTTTGCTGATGGTCCTGGGGCTTGAACTCTGGGCCTGGGTGCTGTCCCTGAACTCTTCAGCTCAAGAAAAGTGCTCTACCACTTGAGCCACAGTGCCACTTCCTGTGGTTTATTGGAGATAAGAATCTCCTGGACTTTCCTGCCAGAGCTGACTTTGAAATGTGATCTTCAGATCTCAGCCTCCTGAGCAGCTAGGACTATAGGCATGAGCCACTGGTGCCTGGCTAAATGTCTATTTTGTAATATAAAATAACATGTTCACAGGCTATGGTGATTTGGCACTATTATTCTGTTTATCACAAATGTTATGTGACTAAGCCTAGATAATCTTCTCAGAAGTCCATGGCATGTTAATTACTTCATTTATTCTCTCATTCATATTTCTTGTATTTGTATTTTTAAAATCAACAGCCTAAATGCTGCCCAATAATCCACATTCTCTTTGTTGTTTTCCATCTCTTCCATTCACAATTCTTCCCCCCACCCCCTTATATATCCAGAACTCAACTCTCTACCTTTAGTTTCAATTGATGACTTGGTGTTTCACTTGCCAAATTACACATCACCAGACAATGATGTTCTAAAGCTGTGGTTATTCTCCTTTCCTTTTTTCCCCCAATCTATTTAGGAAATATATACTCAGCGTGAAACTATGGGTTATGTGAGTTTGCAGATAAAATGGTTTCAGTTCTCCTGGGCTTATATTCTATTTGGGGAGAAATTAAATGAATAATGAGGGAAGAACATAAAGGAGAGGGCGAAAGACAGATGGAGAAAAGGAATAAGGAAGGAAGAAAAGAAAAGGAAAATGTCAGACATATAAAAATATCATGCTGAAAATATACATCCGTGAGCTACATAGCTACTTAGAGAATAGTCTTGAGAAGCAAAGAAGAGAGTAGAGGTTTGAGAAAAGTGTTAATGAGATCTGGTCTCAAAAATAACCTGAACTCGTTGGCAGGAAACTGTGAACCCCACTATATGGGTGGTGAAAGTAGAATTGCTCACATAAGCTACCAGGTAAAAGTGAAAGGCTGGAGTTGAAAAACAAAGTAAAAGAAAAACGACACTGAGAACACTGCCATGCTCACCATTTATTCACTAGGACCCCCATGTAGGGCCCATTCAGGGCCCAGCTCATCACAGGTATACAACAGACATTGAGGAATGTGTTAATCTACCACTCTTTGCATTATAATAATGCTGAAGTTACAAGAGAAGCCAAATGCTCTTTGCTCCCTGCCTATTGGAATTCCATATGGGAATGTGTGAGAAACATGCAGAAAAAAAATATGGTTAACTGTGTGAACAGGAGGTAACAAGTTTAGGAGGAGGAGACACAGTGCATCATGGAGTGATGGAAGAGAGCAAACGAAAACCTTGAAGCTCCATGTTTCTTCGTCCGTATCTGCAGTTCAGGACAAAGGGCACTTTTGCCCCTGGGCAAGGCAGTGAATGATTTATTTAGCAACGATCTTTTCACATACTGGGAGTTATCATTCCAAAGAGAAATTTGGCAGATTGCCCTATAACCTCTATTTGCAGCAAGTCAAAAGCTGGCATTCTCTGTTAATTATTATGAGCATCTGAGTACAAAGAATATAGAAACAAATGGAATTTCAGTTTTGGAACAATGTCAATTTGCATGGAAGTATTAATATAGCAAGTAAATGATGAACTGCTCCTTTAAAAGGCATTATTGGTCTAAAGGTAGTATTGAAATTGGTCTAGAAGAAAAGTATGTAATAATCTTTTATTTGAGAGAGCTTTAAAAATACATAATTTTAATCAGCTCTTACATTCTTAGAACTTAATTCTAACAATCAGGTACTCCTTTTTGTGTGTGTGTGCCAGTTCTGGAGATTGAATTCAGGTACTGAGTAGGGTCCCTGAGCCTAATTGCTCAAGGCTAGCACTAAAATCTACCACTTGAGCCATACTCCAATTCTGTTTTTTTTTTTTTTTGTAGTTGTAGTTAATTGGAGATTGGGGTCTCAAGGACTTCTCTGTCTGGGCTGGCTTCAAATAGTGATCCTCAGATCTCAGCCTCCTGAGTAATGAGGATTATAGGCATCAAACACTGACATTCTGCAAGAACCAGATACTCCTATGTCTAGAATAAAACCACTCCAAAAAGCCTTCTGTAATGTCAATCTGACAATTTTACTTTTTAAAAAAACTTTCATTGAGTATCAGTGGTTCATACCTTTAATCCTAAATCACTCAGAAACTGAAATCTAAGGACCTTAGTTCAAAGCCAGCCATGGCAGAAAAGCCAAGTTGACCCCATCTGTAAAATCAGGGCTGGAGTTGTGGCTCAAATGATAAAGCACCAGCCTTGAACAAGCAAGCTGAGCAAGCTAAAGATTTGAATACAAGCTACAGTAAAGTCACAAGAAAAACAGTTATCAAGGACCTGGGTGTATAGTTTTATAATAGCATGTGTGAGGATCTGGACTCAATCCTCAGCACTAAATAAAAGTGGTTATTGAAATCCTACAGCACACCCGCAAATATCTCATGAGAATCAGCTTGGGTTCTGTTAACCCTGCTTCAGATTCCTATCTGGCTACCTGTACCTCTCCTGCTCACACAGACTTAATTTATTTACATATAAATAAGTTGTTGTCCATGTCTATTTAACATGCATTGCTACAGATAATCTGATTACCCCTGTAAAAAAAAAAGCAACTAAAAATATTAAGGCCTCCAGTAAAACACATTAGAGAAGAAAAATGAATTGCTCTCACATAAACTGCAAAAGCTAACGACATCACCTGCAGACACAAGGCCCTGCTGGCTATTTGACTGGAAGAAGTGCAGAAAGAAGGTCTGTCAACATGTGTGGGAGGCAGTTCTGCTCAGAAAGGGCAATAAAAACAAGGGCTGGAGTTTGGGCGTGGGTGATAAGGACAATGGGTGCAGTCAGAAGATGGGCTTGTGCAGAGTAGCTGGAGAGCCATGTGTGGGAGGGTGGAGGGTCAGAAATGCATACCGATGCCAAGGGACTCCAATCTATAGGAAGCTGGGGGAGCCAGAGGAAAAGATGCAAACAGAATGGATGGAGACATGGAGATTACTGGAGCAGGTCATCAATCTCCAAGAGGGAAAGGGGCGCCGTGAACTGTGGGAATGATGTAAAGAACATGTCAGGATTTCTGCAGTACACACAACTGAAGTGTGTACCTTGACTTTGTAAGAGTGATGCTGTCTAGTTTTTAGAGAATAGGCTTGTTTTCTAATTAGAAAACAAAATTCTTCAGAGTACTTATGAAACTACAAGACGAGCAGCCAACCAATTTATAATATAGAAGGAAAGTCAACACAATTGTGAATGGAATTCAGAGGGAGTATTTCCAATGTCATTAATAGTTTGAGTGAGATTGAGTTACTACAGAACTGCATTAAACCATTTCAAAAGAGAAAAAGAAGCCTGGCACTAGTGGCTCACACAGTTAAATCCTACCTACTTAGGAGATTAAGACCTAGAGGATTGTGGTTCAAAGCCAGTTCAGAAAGAAAAATCCATTGAACCTCCATATCTAAACCAACAAGTGGCAAAATGCTGGGCCTCTGGAGTTATGGCTCAAATGGTAGAGCACCAGTTATGAGCAAGAAAAGAAAACTGAGAACATGAGTCTCTGAATTCAAGTCATGGTAATGGTACAGTGGGCCTGGGGGGGGGGTAGGGAGAGAAAGAGAAAAAGAGAGAGAGAGAGAGAGAGAGAGTACTATATTGGTGAATAACGGGATATGGTACCATTTGGCTTTTGGTGGTGGTGGTGATGGTGGTTCGCATTTAGGACCAAATCTAAGGGTATCCTGAGTTGCATCCCAGTCTTGCTATGTAGTAATTATGCAATATGTAAGGTGTGTTAATCAGACTCTGTTATTTTTCATGTCAGCACACATTTAGACTCTAAAACAATATTGTAAAACTAGAGTTATAGTCCTGTAATGGGATGTGCACTTAGCATGTGTGAACCCTTCTCTCCTCTCCTCTATTCTTTTCTCTTTCTCTCCTCCCACAACTACACATGAGCACATACTATGGGAACAGTAAATATATTTGACACTAAGTTTAAAAAGACAAAGAGCCCATTGTACCACTATAGTTAGTTGATGTCCTCCTATAAGATATAGCATAATGAACATTCTTCACAGCCTAGACAGAAGAATTCATTGTCAAAGCCTCAAATGTAACCATCCACGTGGATAAGAAGAGAAATATTAGCTTCTTTCAATTTATTTGCTTATGAGCAAATAAATATAAGAGGCTTAAAATATTCATGTTTTCATTTTTTCCGCTGTGCTTTATATGTGAGTTAGGTTGAGAGCATTCACTACTGAAGGGACGTATTGATGAGCAAACAACAAACAGAAGTATTTCATCCTGGAAATGCAAAAAGTAGCCTTTTGGTTGACATTAATCATCTGTCTTTTTTTCAGGCATAGTAGTACGCTAATGACTTAGGCAGAATTCACGAAAGTTCTTCAAATGATACCAACTTTAAAACTGCACATTATTATAAATTCTGGAGGCATTTTGCTGGGAGAGAGTCCCTAGGTTTACCTCCCTTTGATTAGCTCTTTACACAGGCATTTAACAGCTGCTGTCTTTGTAGCACAAAAGCAGATGCTTAGGCAAATTCACGGTTAATATCCTTATTCAAGGTCAGCGAATACATTCCTTTTATTCCTTGGGCTAGACTTTTCACCACAGGCATTAAGGGAAGCTAGCCTCTTTAGGTCCTGCTGTCAAGAACTGACCCTTTAAACTTGGAGTTTTCAAGCTTTGTTTAAAACTTTAGCTGGGCACCAGTGGCACATGCCTATAACCCTAGCTACTCAGGAGACTGAGATCTGAGGATCATGGTTCAAAGCCAGCTCAGGCAGGAATGTCCTAGTGATTCTTATCTCCAATTAACCACCAGAAAACCAGAAGTGGTGCTGTGGCTCAAGTGGTAGAGCACTAGCCTTGAGATGAAGAGCTGATGGACAACACCCAGGCCCAGAGTTTAAAACCCACAACTACCACCACCACTACCAATAACAACAACAACAAAATCTTTACTGTGAGAAAACTATAAAAATGGGTCAAATACATTTTCTCTACTTTGCACCACTGCTTGGTGCTAAGCCAAAAATCTGGAGTAAAATTCTGGAGCAAGACAAAGTAGCTTGCAAAACTGCATTGTTTGACCAACATTGTTTGACGTTTAAAAAACCTTTGTTTAAAGTCAATTGCTTATGTACAGATTAAGAATTTTGTGTGGATAACTTACTTTTTTATTTTCAGAATTTTGAATATCTAGGAAAACTGGCCTATTTTCTCAAATGGTAAAAGCCCTTGGATCACTGGGCAGAGGGGTATAATTCAGTAGAAGAGTTCCCCCTGGGAACCTATCTGGGATCTGGGATCAGAAAACTTGGAATAAACATAGCTCATTACTCTATGTCTCCACATGATTTACTTTTGTCAGTTTTAAGATGATGGCCAGACTTTACTGAAAAATCTGTATTATTTTAGTCCATCTTGTGGTGCTGTATCAGAATCCCATAGACTTAGACTAGGTAATTCATAAAGAAAAGAAAGATATTTCTTGTAGGTTCCAAGGCTAGGAAGTCCAAAGTGGAGGATGAGCATCTGGTCAAGGGCTTCTTGCTGTCATCTCATGTCAGAAGGAAGATGGGAAAGAGAGCACAAATGAGCTAGTGCCAGAGAGCACAGAACTTCTTTCATAACAAAATGAACCAAGATAGCTAGCTTGCTTCCATGCTAATGGCATTAATCCATTCACAAAAACAGAGTCCATATAAGACAGACTCTTCATTGTGTCTTTTTTTCTTGAGCAGGATTTCTTTGCAAAGGTTTCTTTGCAGCTTTTAAACACTAAGCTGCCTGTTAGTATTCATGAGCTCTCCAATAATATCTATATTTTAGGTCAACTTCTTTATTTGTACGTGTATCTACAGATTTGTCATTTATATTAAGTATCTGTTTCTGTTGTTAAGTGAGTTACAGAACCTTGATGCGGAAGAGTTTAATCATGTCAAGCAATTATAAATATCCTATAGTTTCCAGGCTATTTCCATTAGACCTTCAAGTTACCTCTTATTTTTCTCTATGCTTTACTAACACCTTACATTTTACATTCCAATGCAGGAATCTTTCCCTGATTATAAAGCAAAGTATTCCCTCTGAACTTACTGTGTCTGTAGTTTCTAATATTTAAATTGTACTCTTGCTTTTAATTCCTTAAAGTTTTTTCTTGGAGTTTTGAGTGTAGCTCAATGGTAGAGAGCAAGTTGAAAGGCCTTAAGTTCTGAATTTAATCCCTCAAAGCGTGGAAAACAATGTTGGGTTGGAGCTCAATGGCTGAGTACTTGGCCAATGTATACAAAGACCTGGGTTCCATTCCCAGCACCTCTCAAAACAGCCATCCCCAGCTCTGCTCTCCAGGGAAGAAAATAAATCAGCTTTACTACCACTTCCTACCTGAAGAGTTCCAAACTTTTCCCCCACTGTCATAGTTTTCTTCCTTCTTTTTAATCTTTGCTTTATGGTCGTTTGCTACTCATCCTCCATATCTAACCCTATCTGATTATTTGTAGTGTTGACCGTCGGATCCGACTTTCTTCTCTGTCTTCTACTTCAAACATTCTGAGTGTTCTGTACTCTTTTCCTCTCCTTCAAGATTAACACAAGTACCATCACTAGATCAGTACTTTGGCCCAGCTGGCCTGATATACCAAGAAAGGATGTTGGGACATTTTTTTCCCTCTAAATCGCAATTCAAATGCTGCCACATCATTGTCAGAATGCCTACATCCATCGTAGCATGCATTTTCCCTAACCAAGGGAGGCAGGACATAGAGAGAAGGGATGTAGAGATCCTAATATCTGAGGATCCTAATATCCCTAATATCAGTGCCACACTTGTTATTTTCCAACTTGTTAAATACAATTGACTCCATAGCTAGAAGTTCTGCATCTGCATATTCAACCAACATTGGATCAAAGATGCTTAGGAAAAAAAAATAAACTGTCCAGTCTGTACAGGACATGTGCAGACTTTTCCTTTTACCACTATTCCATCAACAATACAGCATAGCAACTATTTACTTAGTGTTCACATTATAGTAGATCTTATTAGTAACTTGGAGATTATTTAAAGCATACAAGAAGATACGTATGAGATATATACACAACTACACCATGTTTGATAAGGGAATTGAGCATCTGCAGATTTTGGTCTCCCCAACGCTCTTGGGTAGAGCTACTTTATTATTACATGATTCTAGTTTTGTTGTTGCTCTTCACAACCAAGTTTATTATTTTAGACAGTACTGGGGTTTAAGTATGTAATGTGGTCTCATGATTACCAGGCAAGTATTATTCACTGAAACCATGTTCTCAGCTCTTGGTTTTTTTTTTTTAAATAAACACATGGGATCTATGATTGTATGATGTTTCTACTTCCCATTTGCTTGCAGGAACAATATTATGCTGAAGACCATCGACATGAAGTAAAAGATCTTGCTCAGCAAAGTTGATGTACATTAGGTTCATTCATTCATTTTATTATTTATTTTGGTGCTGAGAGGATGACTGAGATTAAGTTAGTTAAATAGGCCAAAGAGCCTTTTGTGGAAGACTTTGGTTTGACTTTAGAGATGCTTGTTTGAAAAGAATGATCCCCATCTCTTTGCAAGGTACATGATCAGACCCGGGATTGTACATATGCTAAGCAAACATTCTACAAAGTAATCTATACCTCCAACCCCTATTCTATTTTTGATTCTTGATTTCCTCCCCAAGGTGGGCACAGGAGATTACGACAGATAGCCTTGCTTGGTAAGACCCCTGACACTTTCCAGACGGGGCAGAGACACCAGGCAGCAAAACTATTTCACTTTAATTTTAAAAGGGTTACTGATGGGGGAGGGCCAAGAAGGCAGAAAGGGTCAACCCACTCTCATCTTTCTTGTTGATGACTTGTAACTGGAGCAGCTCCATGCAGCCTGTGTCTGCAAGAATGTGAGGAAGTTCACCAGTGGACAGGCATAGATGGAAAAATGTTACAGACAGGGAGTGGGGCACCTCAGTTCAGAGTGTGAACCAGCTCAGCCAAGAAGGGATGGCAGAGAAACAGGGAGAGTCTGGTAAGTGAAGTGCAAAAATGCAGAAGGAAGCTCAGCAGAGAAGAGCCATCTCTAAACAGATGTTTGGGAATCTGCAAATCAGGCTGCCCTTCTCAACACGTAGTTCTTGTGCTGCGGTGGGAACTGGATTGAGAGGTTTGATCTGAGCTGGCTGTTCTGGGAAACCACGTTTGCATTTTCCTGTCTTTGAGAATCCATAGAAATCACCACCAGAGTCTCCGTGAGTCACAGGCTTGCGACCTAATTTGTCTCAGGATGAGTGCCGCTGAATCAGTCCAGCTGAGAATCAGCTATGTGGTATATGGCTGGTTAGTGACATGGGAGGGAGCAGAGCTCACATTCCCTTTAAGACTGGCTGTGACACCAGAATGGAACAGAACTCATTTTCTCTTTTATAGAGCCCTGGCTCAGAGGTAAGCTAAGGAAGAAGTGGGTCTTGCTACCCCTTTAAGACTACAGAAGTTGAGGAATTGAAGATCTGAGCAGGCATGCCTGATTATCACTGAAGCTGGGCCAAGAAATGCCAGGGTCCTGGATGGTTGAGGAGGCCTTTTACTTGCCCTGTGCATACCAAGCAAGAGTTACAAAGGGCAGTAGAGACAGGGACAAGCCTCCTGAACTTGGCATTCCTGGCCTGGGTGCGAGTTGAGCAATCCTCTTTGTAACAGATTTCTATAGGAGCAACTGATTCTGGATAGGTGTCACTGGCAAAAAGAAGATGATTCCAATTTACTGCAGTCCCAAGATAATCCTGCTGGTGCCCTGGAGAGTCAAGAGAAAAACAGGTAAGGGCTGAAGATTTCCCCTCCCCCACAGTATTTGACACAGCCAAAGGAGTGTGAGGAGTAGAAGTGATGGGGGTGATAGTGAACACACGCTCTTTCTTGCACATCTGGCAATCTCAGGAGACACAATTCCTTCAGGTTTTAACTAACACCTTTTTTTTGCATGTGCTTTTGGGCACCTGTATGTAACTTTTTTTTTACAATTTAAGATTTTTTGACCTTTAAAAGGTTGTACAAGGGGGTTACCATTTAACATGTCTATCTATGCTTTCTGAATTTTCACTTTTTCTTTTAGTGTTCAAAGATCTTTTTTTTTACAATATTTATATTACAGTATTTTTGTGCTATTGTTTCTTTCGATCATGAGAAAAACTAACCAAAAGAAAGAGGAAACTGACCAAGAGAAAGAAAGTGCACTGGTGGCTCACGCCTGTAATCCTAGCTATGCAGGTTGCTGAGATCTGAGGATCATGGTTCACAGCCAGTCTGGGCAGGAAAGTCTATGAAATTTTGATCTTAAATTAACTACCAAAAGGCTGTAAATGGAGCTATGGCTCAAAGTGGTAGACTACTAACCTTGAGAACAAAAGCGAGGGACGGTGCCAAGGCTTTGATTTCAAACCCAAGCTGAGGGCTGGGAAGGTGGTTCAGTGGTAGAGCGCTTGCCTTGCATGCCTAAGGCCCTGGGTTCGATTCCTCAGGACCACATAAGCAAAAAACTGGAAGTGGCGCTGTGGCTCAAGTGGTAGAGTGCTAGCCTTGAGCTGAAGAGCTGAGGGACAGCGCCCAGGCCCAGAGTTCAGGCCCCATGACTG
>NW_012267243.1:545112-569674 GCF_000151885.1 Dipodomys ordii
AAAATAACACCAAAACCAAATCAAACCCAAGCCTAGCATCAAAAATAAATTATTAAATAATAAATAAAAATAAATAAATAAAAGAGAAGGCCTAAATTAATGAAATTGGAGATAAAATGGAAATATGTTATAGGATATCATTGAAATCTATACCACCTTCCAGCCCATTGAGAAAAACATATAGGACGAAATGGAAAAGCAGGCTATGCACATCTAGTGGAAATTTCTTAAATTTCTTTCTTTAAGTGCCAGCTGGGTCACCTTAGCTGCTTCCGGCTACCTTCCTTTACTCTTAAGTGTTTCTAAGAGTTGACTGCAAAGAATCATCTGCCCATGGCACTTGGAAGCGATACCACTCCCTGAGTCAGTTCTGTGAATGTCTGCTTGAGGTATATTGGCAACCTCTGGCTACCTATCTATCATAGACAAGTTATCTTCAAAGATTTCTTACCATTAGTGCCCACCCACAATATACAGAAAATTGCTGCAGAGTAGCATCTGTTCAGAAAGTTTGGAAGATAAGTCATTCCCAAGGTAAGTTCATATAATGCAAGCTTATGCCAAGTCCGCAGATTTTAAGGAAACTGATTCAGAGCTTTTCTTACAGAATTTCTCATCATACTTCATTCAGGCCTCTTATGTACCACATTTTGAAAATGGAAGAAAAGCCAAATCTGTTGGCCAGTGTCAGTGGCTTACCCCTATAATCCTAGCTATTCACAAGGTTGAAATCTGAACATTGCTAGCTTTGGCAGCAATCAGGAAGTGTGGCTTAAATGGTAGAGTGCCGGCCTTTAGAAAAAAAAAGGCTTAGGGGAGAGCCCCCAGGCCCTCAGTTCAAGACCCAACACCAGCACACACACACACACACACACACACACACACACACCTGTTTAGAATAATTGAAAGATACATTATTCTAAAGTTTTACTCATCTAAAAACACACTTGTACAATTAGCACCTTATGTCTGGAAACCTAGGATTCAGAACATATTTTAGACCGATATCTTAGTATCATGAGACATGAAATGTAAATGGTTGCAAAGCTGAAGTTGTTCATAGGAGCTAAAAGATGCATCCATCCCAAGTTTCTTCAAGCCCCTGATGTGTTAGCAGCTTTAGAGCAATGTGGTTTGCAGAGCTGTTCTTAAAAGTACTTCATGCAGTGTGTTTAGGCTTGTTTTGAGCCATAGACAGGATGTGGCTGAAAAGAGGAATCTGATTATAGTAGTTGAATGATATCTCATTCTTAAGCTTCTTTCAAGGAAAGCAAGCTGCATTGCATTAGCAAGATTGAAGCATGTTAGCAGCCTTACGGCTGCCTGGTTTCAGAATTGTTTTTATAATAGTACTTAAGGCTAAAGTAGCCGCATAAGAAATGGGCTTGACAAACAAGATCTGATCTTAGTAGTTAAAGATGCACCAACTGCATCTCCTTTTCCTTAGTATTGTGAGTAGATTATTCTTGGCAAATGATATAACATATATATATATATATATATATTATATGTAGAGAGAGAGACAGACATATATATGTATATATACATATATATAGAGAGACAGAGAGAGACAGAGACAAAGACAGACAGACAGACAGACAGGCAGACAGACAGATGGACAGAGTTTGCTATATAGCCCACACATATCATGGCTTCAAACTTGCAATCCTTCTGCCTAATATCCATCTTGGCAAAGACTTTCTTTTTCTTTTCTTCTTTTTCTTATTTATAATTTTTTTATTGTGAAAATGCCATACAGAGGGGTTATGATTACAAGAGCAAGGTAATGAGTACATTTCTTATCAAGCATTGTTGCCTCCTCCTTTGTTTCCCCTTCCCATCCCTGCCTTCCCATCCCCCCCAAGTTATAAAGTTCATTTTCCGACATAACATCTTATACATCTCATTGTTGCAGTGGGTCCACCTGTATCCTTAAACAATTTGTTTTTTCCCTTCCCCTCCACAAATTATACCAATATCAAATACAGTGAAAACAGGGGTTATACTGTGGGGGAGGGACATATAAAGCAACAAAGAAATCATCTTATGAATATGCTAGAAACAATAGCAAGAAAGAAAAAAACATTTGAGTCTTTATCTTGGGGTTCATTTTGCCTAACATCAACTTATCTGACCGTTTCTGCTTGTCTCAGACATATATTAGTTATTGCAAATAAGGGAAACCATGGGACCTATGTTTCTTTGGGCCTGGCTTATTTCACTTAATATAATTTTTTCCAAGTCTTTCCATTTCCTAAGAAATGGGGCAATGCCATTCTTTCTGATGGAGGCATAGAATTCCATTGTGTATATATACCACATTTCCTTGATCCATTCATCTACTGAGAGGCATATGGGTTGGTTCCATATCTTAGCTATGGTAAATAAGGCTGCAATAAACATAGTTGTGCTGGTAGATTTAGTATGGTCTTGTGATCATCTGGGTAAATGCCCAAAAGTGGGATTGCTGGGTCATAGGGGAGCTCTATGTGGAGTCTTTTGAGGAACCTCCATACTACTTTCCAAAGTGGTTGAACAAGTTTACATTCCCACCAACAACACAGTTGAGTTCCCTTCTGTCCACATCTCCTCCAGCATCTGTTGTTACTAGAGTTCTTGATTATAGCCATTCTAACTGGAGTGAGGTGGTATCTCAGGGTGGTATCTCAGGTTGTTTTGCATTTCTTTTACAGCTAGGGAGGTTGAGCATTTCTTCATGTGTCTATTGGCCATCCTTCTTTTCTCTTCAGAGAAGTTTCTCTGTAACCCTGCAACTTTTGGCAAGGACTTTCTAAGCCTTTCATATCTCTCAGTTTTTCTTCTAAATGGAGAACATGCCCGTTGGAAATGCCATAATGTCTGAATTAGATGGGTATATGGGTTGGTTGTGTGGGAGTATGAGGCTCAAAGCATGAGTAGATCTTCCAAATCTATGGGCTGGGCAGAGAGGTAGTACCTGAGGTACCTAGAGAAGTTCCCCCCTTGGTTGTAACTAATAGGGATTCCCCTGGCTTAGGGATGGTTCCATTTTTTTTTGCTTTTGTTTAGAAACGAGCTGTGTTTTCTTTATAAACAGCTATTTCTTGTCTTTAGGATTATAGTAGAGGGGTTTTCAGATACAAGAGACCAAAAATCAGTGAAGAAGAAAAGAGAGAGACCTCAAATATTATTTGTACAGAACATTTTTAGAAAAATAGTTCTTTTATTCAACCTTTTGTTTTTTATTTCCTGTATGGCTGAGACTACATCTCTCTGGCAACCTAACTAAAGTCTACCTGTTCACTCATTTAGGTTGTGTCCTCCTCATTCTCCCATTCATTCCATCTCTCCATAGGACTTGAAGGGGGAGGCTGGCATTCTCTTCCTCCCCTCTGCTCTGTTGTTACAGCTCTGGAGGACACATGACAGAATGGTGCTCGTGAAAGCAGCTTGTAGGCCTCTGTGACATTCATATCCCATTCTCCTTTGTCCTCAGTTCCTATAGATCCCATTTTACTTAGGCAGTGGGGAGATGGGGCGTAATCTATCTGGACCAGCTGTGAAAGTTGGTATCTGCACAGGTGCTGGAAGGGTTCAACATTGCTGAACCAGGACAGTGGATATGGCAGCTGGACAGGAGCTGGCTACAGGCCTTCAAAGATGAAAAAGAAACATGCATCTAACTCCATTCTTTGAGGAGAATCGAGGGAGGGGAAATAGGTAAAGGATTGTAGATGAGAATTCTGTGCAAAAGCCTTGCACGCAGGACTGGCAATACTCTAATCCAGATGCACCACTACCATATTTCATGCTCAATGGAATTATTTCCTTCTATTGGTGGTCTGCCTATAATAGTTAAAAGCCAAGCATTGGAACCCTCAGAATAACCAAAGGAACCATGCCAAGCTAGAGATTTGAGCCCAATCTGACGTTTCAGGCTCTTGGAGGAAGGCAAGTATCAAAAGCCAGTTGAGGTCTAGGAACTGATAGCTTACACCTGAAACACTAGCTACTCAAGAGGCTGAGATCTGAGGACTGTATTTCAAAGCTAACCTGAGACAGGCAAGTCCATGAGACTTCTATTTCCAGTTAACCAGTGAAAAGTCAGGAATGGAACCATGACCCAAGTGGTAGTACACCAGCCAAGTTCAAAAGCAAAGGGACCCAGGCCCAGGCATCCCAAAACAACAAGGACACAAAGCCAGTTTGGAATGGGGAAACTTGCCTAGAAGTAGCCAGCAGGATCCCAAAGTCTACGACTGAGGATGCTCAGGAAGACTATGGTTTGTTTGAACCCTGTATTGTTTCAAGCTTGGCTCTCTTTCTGGCAGTATTGAAGTTCTGGAAGCTTTAAGCCAAGGGATTTGCATAGGGGGTAGTACTTAGGTCATGGGTCTCCATCTTTGGAAGGGATTGGGCTTCCAGGACTGGGGCAGGCCTCCTGGGGCAGGCTGAGTTCCCGTGACAACGGGCTGTTATAAAGAAGCTAGCCTGACAGCTACCCAGAATCCATCTCTCTTCTGCACACGTGGCAGGCCTTGGGATGACACCTGGCATTGTGATGACACCTGGGATTTGATGACACCTGGCATTGGGATGACATGCAGCATTGTGATGATTTTGATGACACCTGATGATACCTGGCACTTGATGACACCTGGCGTTGGATAATATCTGACATTTGATGACATCTGGTATTGTGATGATATCTGGCATTTGATGACTGTAAGGTCCGCTTCTGGATGGCGAGCAGACTCCACCCTCCTCACAGCAAAGTTTCCACCCAGTACCTGCGTTACCTAGGCAACTGGGGCACCTGGAAGAGGTCACATCTGCATCTGCTGAGGTCACATCTAAATCTGATGTGGCCACACCTTTCTCTGCCCATACCCTAGATAAGGCCTAGCGCAGGCCCAGACGCCCTCTCTCTGCTCTCTCTCTGCTCTTTTCTAGCTCTTTCTCAGCTCTTTCCCAGCTCTCTTCTCTTTCCCAGCTCTCTTCTCTTTCCTAGCTCTCTTTTTCCCAGATGCTCTCTTTTCTAGCTCTTTTCTCTCTTTTCTAGCTCTTTTCTCTCTCTTTCCCAGCTCTCCCAGCTCTCTTTCCCAGGCCTTTTGCCAGCCGCATGGAGTGCCAACCTTGCCTGGTCCCAGCAGGTCTACTGACTAAACCTACCCCTTACCTGAATACCACGGGTGTGGTGCTGTTCTTACTCGGCTACCTCTTTTTAAAAACCTAACAATGACATCTGGAATTTGATGACATCTGACATTTGATCACATCTGGCATTGTGGTGACACCTGGCGGTGTGATGACATCTGACATTTGATCACATCTGGCATTTCTGGCATTTGATGACATCTGGTACTGTGATGACCTCTGGTGTGGTGATGCTGTCCATGTTGCAAAGCTTTCCACCTGGGACCCACTCCAGATACTAGCTAATGCCAGCGCTATGCTCTTGAAACTCCATGACTCTGAGCTAGCTAAAGCTGTTTTGTTATGAAAGTTTTCAGCCTTGAGTAGTTTGTTATAGCAATAGAAATGAACGAAGACAAAGGTTTCCATCACATTCCAGCTGAGAAGTAGAGAACCTGGTAAGTAAAAGGCACAATTAAGATCAAAATGGACAGGCCTATGGCTTCTACCATTTGCTTCAAGCCAGGATAACCAGGTTTAGCTCTCTTTCCCCTCCTTCCTTTATACGTTTCTGAGATGTCAAGCTGGGTTATAGGAATAGAGAAAAAAATGATGGGAAAGCAAGGATTAGTGCTTCATGACATGGAATGCTGCTGGCTGAGGCCGGCCAGGCTTAACACCAGTGCTGTCAGCAAGCTCCATGCTGTGTGATCTCAGAGCCCAATAGATGACAGCACAACACACCTCCGCTGAAAGAGGACATGGAAACAACTTGACAGAAGCTAAGAATGCCCTAATTCCAGTAAGAAAGGGACTATGGAAGGCAACTCACAACTGTGGAGGCCTCCTCCTCCTCCTCCTCCTCCTCCTCCTCCTCCTCCTTCTTCGTTAGTGGTAGGGCTTGAACTGGAGGCCAGGGAACTGTTCCTGAGCTCTTTTGCTCAAGGCTAGCACTCTACCACTTTCAGCCCAGTATTATTTCATGGAAAATCTTTGAAATAATGATTTCTTTCATTTTTTTGTCATAACCAAGGGATATCTGAAGAAAAAATTAGTTAGAAAACAAAACATCTAGTTATTGGCAGTTTATTTCAAATGGTTTTAAAAGTTTGACGGCATGAGGACAAACAAGGAGAGCTTATAGAATATCTTCCAAGGCCTTCTTGTGGGTGCTGCCAGCTAATTTTTCTCAAGAAAAGAAACAAAGCCACTATACTGTACTGTTCTTAGGATCGTACTGTCATAAGAACATTTAACTGGAAATGATGCCCCCATCTCCAGTCTACATATGAAGAATCTGAGGCCCATTTAAAACTCTGAATCTACTAACAGACAGCACCTGATCTGTCTAATGAGGAGTTAGCAGTCATAGCCAGGCACCTTCTCAGTTTTTCTCCACAAGTCCTCAGAGTGACAGCCCTTCATATGGGTTCATTCAGAACTAGCCTCTCCCAGCCCCCCGCCTCATCCATTCACCCTTTATGAGCTAAGGGTGAACCTGTATTTTGAAATACATTAGCCTTTCTTTCATCCATGTGATTGATCATCATCATCATCATCATCATCATCTTCATCATCCTTTTTTCTCTTCAGGGCCCAAGGCGGTGGATCACACCTGTAATCCTAGCTACTTGGAATGTGGAAAACAGGAGGATCACAGTACAAGCATGACCCGGGCAAAAAAGTTAGTGAGACCCTTCTCAATCAATACATTGAGGAAGTGGTTCACATCTTTCTTCCCCGATATGTAGGACTGGGACTTGTACATAGTTGTGGTCCATCTTAACTAGAAAATGACTAAAGTTGAAAAGGGCTGGGCAGCAGGCTCGGAGTGTAGAATGGTAGAGTGCCCACCTAGCAAGCATGAGACCTTGAGTCAAACCCCAGCCCCACTTCACTCTTGAATATATTTATTTGGTTTGGTTTGGTTTGTCTCACAAACTTTCCTGCCTGGCCTGGCTGCTAGTATGACAGATGTGAGCTCTTGGTGCCCGGCAGATCAGTTTCAAATGACCACATAGGCTTGTCTGTTGAACTCTGTCACCTTCAGCCTGCAGATTCCCAAGCAGCATTTAGAGACCTATTGATTTTCCAGCATGCCTTACTATCAATCCGACCACTTCCTGTGCTCACACGCAGAGCATGTGACCTAGAGGTTAGAAATGGAACGAAACCAGAGAGGAAGCAGCCGGAGTAGCTGGAGAGAAGCAGTGGGTGGAACAGGTATTTCCAGAAGCCAGTGGCTCCAGGCAGAAGTCCAGCTTCCAGTGCCTCCAGGCAGAAGTCCAGCTTCCAGTGCCAGACTGTATTTCTCTGTTTCTGCTGAAGACAATTTAGGAATGAAAAGTTTTTTTCTGATCCAAGCATGGAGGCTTAAGCCCATAATCTTAGCTACTGGGGAGGCAAATAATCAGAGGATCAACATTCAAGGCTAGGCAACAAAGGTTTTTGAAACTAGATCAAACAATGACTGGGCACCATGGTGCTACAGAGACACACAAATAGGAAGATCACAGTCCAGGCTGCTGTGAGCATAAAGAGAGACTATGTCAAATGTAATCAGTGCAAAAGTGGGCTGTCAAAGTAGCTGATTTGTTAGTCTGCTTGCTTATCCAGCTGAAAGGTCTGAGTTCACATTAGAGGAATGCACGAAAAACAACTCTCCTCCAGTTAAGAGCCCTGTACACACACACACACACACACACACGATCTTCGATCTTCTTTTCTGCTCCCTGAAGACCAGAATCAGGTCACAGTCACAACTGCTTCACAACCAGGGCCTATTTTTATTAGAAATCTAAGTGTAGAACTGGACGCAGCCCAGTGATAGAGTGCTTCCATATTAGCGTTCTTGGGGTCCTAGGTTCGATCCCCAGAACTACAAACAATTTAACCAAAGGAAGTGTCAATGTAGAGATTGAACTAGGCCAAGAGTGCTGATTCAGTCCTGTAACAAAGAGAGCAAGTTTGAGGATCACATGGGCTATACAAGGAGTTCCAGGCCAGTCGGAACAATGTAGAGAGCTTGTTTACAAACAACAACAACAACTACAAACAAACAAACCTCTCTAAACCTAAAGTGGCTGGATGTCATTATATAGTATCTTTTAAGAAGAAAAAAAAATGAACATAAGGTCAAAGGTCGTAGAAGTTTTCAGCTCACAGTGGAGTACTGTTTCTTCAGATCCCACTCCATTCTTTCAGCTTGAAACAGCTGGAGAACGGCAATGTGATCAGTTGTTGACATCCATATCTCCAAGGAGTGGGAGCCTTGTATGCTGTTTGGACTTTGTACCCTATACATGGCATTTTTGTAGTTGAAAAACTAACAGATAGTTTAACTCCTACATGAGTCCAGCAATATTTCAGGACCTAAGATGGTTCCACAAAAAACAAGTCAACACTATACGCATAAAATAAACAATCCAGTCAACACTACAATTAAGAAAATTCTACTTACAGGACTATAAGAGCTATTGAATTCTTACGAACAACAAAATAAGTGTCAACTTTCTATTACAGACAAATACAGAGTGTGGTGTGTGTGTGTGTGTGTGTGTGTGTGTGTGATGTTATTAATGGCTCGAACTCAGGGCCACTTTTTCTCACTCAGTTTTTTCACTCATGCCAGCATTCTACCATTTGAGCCAGGCGTTTAATCCAGTTTTTTTTTGCGGTTCAGTTGGAGAGAAAGTTTTACGGGCTATTATTATGGGCTATTCTCCCCAGGATGGCTTCAAACATGATTTGCAGATAAGAGTTTCCTGAGTAGCTAGTATTATAGGCATGAGCTGCCTGGGGCCCAGCTTTTACTTTTGGATGGAGAAGAATTTAAACTTAGGGTTGTACATACTAGGTAGGTGCTGTTCCATGTGAGATATGTCTCCAGGTTTTATTTGCTTTTATTATTTTTCAGATAGAGTCTTAGTAATTTTTTTTTGCCTTGAACTGTGATCCTCCTGATCTCTGCCTCCTGTAGCTAAACACACCTGTGAATCACCAAACCCGGCTTTTCAAAGTTTTTAAAAGGTCTAAGTAAATAGAAAAAATGTGCCATGCCCATCTGTAGGATCAGAAGAGATAATATTGTTAATTTAGCAATACTTTTCAAATCATGCCCAGACTGAATCAATCTTTATCAAAGTCTTCCCTGGCTTCTTTGAAGAAACTAAAAAGTTGATCCTAAAATCCCCAGGAAGGGGCAAGAGACCCAAAAAAGCTCCAATTCTTTTGAAAGGAAGAGCAAAGTCAAAAGACTCAACCTCAATTTCAAAACTTACTATGAAGCTATGTTAGTCATCATAGTGGGATATAAGGATGAACCAATAGCTCAGTAGAACAGAACTGAGAGTCCAGACATAAAGCTTCACAGATTCTGCAAGGATCTTCAGACACATCAATGGAGAAGGTATTGCCTTTTGAACAGTGTTAAGACAATTGTATATTAACCTGAAAAAGACTTAGGCTGGACCCTTTCACACCATATACAAACATTAGCTCAAAATGGATCATCGACGTGATGTGACAGCTGAAATGTAACCATTTAGGAGAAGGTTTAGGCATTGATATTTATTTATAACTTTGGCTGTAAAGACCTGGAAGCACTGTCACCATGTCGCATGGAAAGGCCATTACTTCCAGTTCTGCTTAGGGCATCAAAATTTGTTGTCTCTTATTTTTAAAACAAACAAAAAAGAATAGAGCTGGCTTATTCCTAGCTTTTCGGAGGCTGAGATCTGAGGGTTGCAGTTTAAAGACAGCCTGGGCAGCAAAGTTTATGTTACTCTTACCTTCAGTTAACTATCAAAAAGCCAGAAATGGAGCTGTGACTTAAGTGGTAGAGCACTAGCTTTAAGCATAAACGCTTAGGGTTAGCACACAAATCCTGAGTACAAGCCCAAGGACAGCGCGCGCGTGCGCACGCGCACGTATGCACACACACACACACACACACACACACACACACACACACGACATAGTATTTCCATATAACCTGTGCCTGTCCCCAAGTCGTATACTTTGAATCAATCCTAGACTATTTATAATCCTAAATACAGTGTAAATGTTAGATAAATGGATGCATTATGGGACAGCAGCATAGAAAATAGTCTATGTTCAGCACAGGTGTAATTTCACTTTTCCCAGATATAGTGGAATCCATGGTTTATGAAATTCCCTATTGCAGAAATGGTATAAATAAACAGAAAAAAGAAAATATACACACAGACACTCATCAAAATAAAAAAAAATAGTTTCAAAGAATTTCCTGAAGGAAGTGACCGAGGCAAGCATGCTGGTGCATGCCCATGATCCCTGCACTGCGCTCTGGAGACTGAGCGAGAAATATGAGTTTGAGGTTCAATTGGGCTCCAGAGAAAGGCCTTGTTTCAGAAGAAGAAACAAGACAATACAAGACTGAAACAAAGCAAGTAAGAAGACAACCCAGAGAATGGAGGAAAACATTTTAAAATCTTATCTTGCAAGGGACGTTGGCCAAGAAAACATAAAGAAGTCCCGTAACTTAGTAGGGAAGAGATAAACGCTTGACTTATAAATGAGCAAAGTGGTTTCTGTCTGTGGATCTTTGTGATTGGAGAGTGACAGCACTGGGGGGGGGGGGAATGGGAGCAGGGAGCTGGGCGGGGCACTGGAGAGGAGTGTGGTAATGGCCAAGCTTGGGGCTGCAGGCCTCATTTCTTGTCAGTTAACTTCCACTGTGCATTAGGGGCCTGCTCTGTAGCTACTGCCCTCTCCCAGGCCCTGATGGGTTAGAAAGCAATCTGCAGGGGAGGGAAACTGTTTACTTCTGGGCACCAGGTGGTATTACCTTGTCTGGCGCTTAACCACAGAGGTAACATTAAACTATTGGATAAGGAGCTAGGCATTTGTGTGGTGCTCATCATGTGAGACACGGAGCCTCATTGCCTGGACTGGGCCTGCCCCCTGCCCCCGACTCCCCCAAAGGTTTTCCTGAAACCCACAGAACAGGTCAGACACAGGTGTGGCAGTGGGGACGGCTCCTCTGGGCCTGATTGGTTTTCTGCTAGGTAGCCATGTGCCAGGCTAGGGTGCACTGTGCAGGCTGGAGACCAGGCATTGGGCATGGTGGCTCTCCATAAGCCAGGGGCTTTGTTTGGGCTGGAACCCCCCTCCCTGCAGCCCAGTACTGCATGCCAGTCACCTGGTTGGATGTCTAGAGCGTTCTAGAAGAGAGATCAGGGCAATGGCTTTCTCAGATGGTCTCGGGGCTCCTGACTTACATTCCAGGGGAGTCCCAGCTCCACCAGGAGCTACTGGCAATGGTCCTGGTCAGTTTACCAATTCCTGTCCTTGAGTTTCTACCTGGTTCACGGGGCTCTTTGCTGTGAGCAAAGAGATTGCACTTAAGACACTCCTGCTGCTGGGGGAGTGGATGGAGCTGGCAGCATCCTTGGACCTCTTCTGCCATCTAGTGGACAATCTAGGCTAGGCCACCCTCAGGGAATGGAGTGGAACTCTATAACCTTCCCTTTTGGAGAAGTTTGTTTTCTCCTCTGATCCCTGGCTGTGGAGCACAGGGCCTTGTCTCCTCGGGTCTGCTTAGGAGAGAAAAGAAGATGGCAAGCAGGCATGGAAAGCCGACTGGAGTTGGCCCAGAAATCATCATTTCTGATCCTTCGGGTTGACATCTCAGACTTGGGAGACAAGGTCAGAAACTGCCCCTTATGGAAAGTACTTAGCCTGCACCTTTACTGATCATCTGTGTGCTGTCCAGTGGACCAGGGGTTTTCTGCCCACCTCATGTCTAACCTTTCAACAATCTGTACAACGAATTATTTCTGTTCCTATGTCAGAGTGCAGACAGATGCGGCTAGGGTTTCACTCTGGGTCTTTATCCTTCTAGAAGGACTTGAAGTCTCATCAGAGGTGACTGGGCTCTGGCCCGCTCCCCATCGCTGCACCTCTCAGGAAGTGCCGGGCACAGAGGTTGAGAACTTGCCTGCGTTCAGTCTACCAGGATGACGGGGGAGAACAAGGCAACTGCATAGGATAGAGACTGGTTGATTCCGTCGCTTCTCGTTCTAGGGACCTTGCTTGGGAAATTTGTGGCGTGTTGACAAAATAGTGTCAAACAACATGGGGGGAGATTGGGAGGTGGGGGAAAAAGGGGAGGAAAATTAAGGAAGGGGGTAACAAGTTACATGAGATGTGTCCTCACCACTTATGTAACTGTAACCCTTCTGTATCACCTTGACAATACAATTAAAACACATAAAATAAATACGCTGATGATAATATAAAAACAACAGTGTTGGGGTTTGGAAATCTAGCCACCATGATTTTGGCTACTGAGAGTCTAGTCTTCAGAGCCAGATTGGCATCGGTGGGGAAAATGATCCCTGAGCTTGCAAAGCCTAACGTCAGAACTTAGGCCTGCTCACATAGCAGATATTTCAGAGGCCCAAATGGGGATTGCTGTCATCTTGTCTTTGTTGTCATAGGTAAAGGTCTCAAAGTGATCCAGTGGGAAGCCAACGGGAAAGAATGGAGTCTGACTTCACAGCCCGGGCCCAGCTCCACCCAGGGCTGGAGCAGCCGGCTCAGGGACAGGTTATTGCTGGCCAGGTCAGAGCTCTTCGGAGGTAAGGGTACAGCCGAAAATGTGAGGCAAAGCCCAGTGTCTTAAAAGCCAAAGGAGATGAGGAAATAGGAGAATAATAATAAGATGTATAGAGAGAGTGCAGTATTTCTGCCCACATTCCCACCTTCCAGTCCTTAACAACACATCATAAAGCTCTCTCGGTCTAAACCACTGAGGAGTTTAATCCTCAGCTTCTCAGTTCGTCTTCCTCATCCTCTGCTGCAGCCTTGGAAGAGGCCAGGTGAGACATGGTGAAGCTCTTTGCCAGCGTGGCTGTTGATGTGGGAGCTTGGGCAAGTGCTCTCTGTCCCTTACGGTCTCCACCCCTGTCTGGGACAGCAGTCTGCTCTGATGTGCTTTTCCTAGTGGTACCTGCCCTTGTTCCAAGGGGTTCATGATATTTGCCCCTGCCATTCCCTGCTCTCACCCCTATAACACAGCAGGGTGGCACAGTGTCTCCAAGCGCCATATGGATGTGTGCCTACTCCTAGACAGCCAGGGAAGTGGCCCATTGCCCCAGGATGCAGTGGGCCTGGGCCATGTGGCCAGTTCTGCACCATGCTGCTTGGCGGCGGTGGCTAAGGTGCTCTCTGACTCTGGTAACATGAGTGGTATGAGCTAAGGGCAGGCACCACGTGACACCCCTAAGTGTTCCTTTTAAAGATATTTTTAGAGTTTTAGCAAGGAATTATTGAAGTCTAACAGGTTAAAATAGAGATGGAGAAGAATAACATATCTTGCTCCCTCTGTAGTAATGGACATTCTACACTCTTGTGTTTGAGCTCATTTGCCAGACAAGAGGTTTTGCTCTTCATCCAACACTTCTGAACTTTGAGTGTAACCACTTGGTGTACAGATCTAACAAAGTGGACTCAACAAAATGCAGCTGCCAAGAAGCACAGTATATATTCTTGATTTAAAAAACGCAGCTTAGATTAAGCTATTCTAGACCCTTTTTAACTATGAGCAAGTCAAAACGGATTTTGATCACCTAGCCATCAGTAAGGAAAGCATGTGGCAATTCCTTTACAGGCCGGTAGAAAGCTTTTCCCGGAACACCGGGGGCTCCTAGTGCTCCCTGTGATAAATCAAATTGAAGACAAGGAAACTCAGGGACTATGAGAGTTTCCTGTCCTTTTAAGAACTTGTAATGTGCAGCTATTAAATTCTAGCAATCAGGTGAGAATCCAGACCCAGTAGGGATACTGCCAACAGGTAGACGAATGACTTAATCCTGATCGTGTGATGAACTGTGAGGTCAATAGTAACCTGAGAGACAAAGGAGGAAGAAAAAGAATCCAAGAAGCAAAATAACATAAAACCTCTTGTTTCCATTTCTTGGTGTTCATTTCAATAACCAACCTTTTTTTTTTTATTCCATTCCTGGGGCTTGGACTCTGGGCCTGGGTGCTATTGCTGTGTTTCTTTTGCTCAAGACTAGCACTCTCCCACCTGAGTGCTAGCACCACTTCTGGCTTTTTCTGAGTAGTTTATTGGTGATAAGCATCTCATGGACTTTCCTGCCTTGGCAGGCTTCCAATTGTGATGCTCAGATCTCACTCTCCGGAGTGGTAAGGATGAAGGTGTGAGCCACCAGTGCCTGGTGGTAAAGATCATTTTATATGATCATCTACCCATAGCTATCAGCCCTTGTGCCTTTTGTCTTAAATGCAAGTTTATCTGTTTGGGGGAGGGTAAGGAGGATCACAGAAATGGTGGGACAAATGGTGTGAACAAATGCAGCAGTGATACTAGATACTACATTGAAAATGAGCTATGCAATTTATGGGGGAGTGGGGTTGAGGGGGAAAAACTGGGAGAAAATGAGGAAAGAGGTGACACTGTTCAAGAAGAAATTCACTCAGTATCTGACTTATGTAACTGTAAACCCCTTTGTATACAACCTTTATATTAACAACAACAACAAAAGTAACCTGAGAACCTGAGCCACAGTGTTGATAATGTCCAGGTACAACGTTGGTCTGGCTTGATTAGCAGAGGTGTAATAACACAGAATGACGAATAATTCCTTATAAACTTCTAGCGAATTGGAAGGAAAACTTATTCGGATGCCATCACCTCCAAGGTATGGATGACTATCCACAAACTACCTATCAAAGGAAATTAAATATGGAACACCAACAAGTAGATTAGCAAACATTCCAAACGAGAAGCCTTGGAAGCAAGGATAAGAGAAATGCAAAGAAATATAAATACTGTGCTCCAGCAGTACAATCACCATGAAGGTGATGAATTGGATTTGATTAGAGATTTATTAGAATGTTCATCTAATTCCCAACAAACATCCAGACTGTCTGATGATCAACCTAGAATAGATAGCTGCAGACTGAAGGAAAAGCTTTCCCAAACCCCCACATCAGGTTCTTGGCATGCGCCATAAAGCAAAGCCAGAGTGTTTTTGGGGGAAGGATAGATAAAGATCCATGACCCACCTCCACGTAGTCAGTCCTGTAGCTCTGTCAAAGGGCATGCAGGGAAATCAATGCCGAGAGCAAAGTTACTTTCACCAATGACTACAGAACAATGATGGGAAAATCAAAGCTCCTGGAACCCCATGTGGGGAAAAATGAGCAGATAGTCAGACAGCATGCTTTATCAAAAACCAAAAACAACCAAAACAAACTAAGCCAGCTCCTGGGAAACAACATGGACATGCTCTTCTTAACCCTGTCTCTCTCCTGACCGCAGATCCCTTCCCAAGGCCACCCAACAAGAAGGATGGCTTTGAAGCCGGGTCCTTTGGAGCCAAAGCCACTGCTGGGTGGTCCCTTCACACTTTTGACCTCTCTGGCCTCTGATTTCAAATTCCTGGAGTCAATGGGAAGATGAAAACACGCATGTGTAAGAGGTGGGATTTCCTGGGGCTGGACAGTGAACCTCCAGTTGCTGTTCTCAGATCTTCAAAGACAAATCTCCTCCAGTTGCCTCGCTGATGTAGTAAGACTGGAATGGTCACAATGTTTGTCTTGTTTTGTTTGTTGTATTTTTTGGGGGCTGGCACTGGTACTGGGGCTTGAGCTAGAGCCTGGGTGCTGTCCCTTAGCCTTTTTACAAAAATCCTTTTTATTGTTTTCTTTCTTTTGTTGTTATTGTTGTTCCCTTTTTTCTGTGACTAATTGGAGATAAGAGTCTCACTGACTTTCCTGCCCTGGCTGGTTTCACACCAGGATCCTTTGATCTCATCCTCCTGAGTAGCTACAGGCCTGAACCGTCCACATCCAGCTCCAGGGTCTGCTTTAAACTCAGCAGGGATTATGCAGGGCACAGAACCAGAACACTGTACCTGGCTGTGCATCTCCCTTGTGTCCTCTGAGCTGCCTTCATTGACCCTGTAAGGGAATGACAGTGGAACAGGCTGTGGAATCACACCCCTCTTCAAGATGCTTGAAGCCCCACAGTGGGACAGGAAAAGATGTCAGTCTTCCCCTCAGGGTCTGCACACAGCTTGCAGGAGCCTCTGGCCTCCATCCACACCAGAGGTTGGAGGCAACTGCTCCCTCTGATAACTGCTCAGTCAGCCCTTCTCTGGAGGTCCAGCGCCTGTCACTGCCTGTGTAGGAGAAGAGAAGATGTCCTCATGCAGCTGCGCTCTCTGGCTGTGAGCAGCTGGTACCAGCCCAGCTCCATACAGTAAAAACCACAGGCTGAGGATGGAGGTGGAGGACTGGGTCTCCCATTGCAGCCCAAGGAACAGAAGTCACCGCCATCCTTAGTGTGGAGGACCTGCCTAGCAGAAGAAGGACTTCTTGTGGCAGGAAGGTAGTGGCTAGCAGCCGCACACCCTCCTATAATGGGGAGGGGATGCGCCAGTGTTCCCCACCTCTAGCACTGAGGACTGCTGGGAAGGACAGCACGTGTTCCTGTGAACTACTGGGAGGCCCAGGAGCAGCA
Organism: Dipodomys ordii; assembly: GCF_000151885.1. Lineage (NCBI taxonomy): Eukaryota > Metazoa > Chordata > Mammalia > Rodentia > Heteromyidae > Dipodomys > Dipodomys ordii. The sequence continues at coordinate 561,761 of NW_012267243.1, forward strand.
CGTGTTTAGTTTTTTGATCTAGAACACATACAATGGACAGAGCCTTGGTCAGCACATAGGAATCTTCCCAGTAAAGTGGCTTCAGTTCTGTGGATGGCTCTCATCACCCGTAGCCTGTTCTATGCTACTACAGACATCATCTAGCCCACAGCCACATTGAACTCTACTAAAAGCACAAAGGGAAATATCCTTAGTGAATTTTCCTGTGAGATTGAAGGCATTGGGTGAGGTTAGTTCGGTTAGGATGGAAATCCAGAAACTACAGAGAAAATAGGTAACAAGCATAGAGTGAAACAAATCTGGAAATAGTTTCCTCGATAGAGTATTCCTTCAAATCCTACCCAGAATAACTCAGACTTGCAATAACTTTCTATTTAACTGTTGTCTGTGCTAGGGTACAGTATAAAATGTTCTCTTCACCCTAGTTGGATAGGTTTAACCAAGTTCAGGAGAATCCTTGATATGGGTAGAGTACATTTGAACACATAATCTCAGGGTCCCTTTGGTCTGATGTTTAGTCGGTGGTTACTTCTGTCATATTGACACTAGGTGGCGCTCCAAGACAAAGTTTCTGCTATGGACTTAGCGCAACATGAAACTTGGTGGACAAATTTAGCTAAACAAGCACTCTGACTCCCATTAAAATTCATCTTTACCCAGTCAAGTTTGTGTGGGTCGTTTGTGTGAGTTTGTGTGGGTCATTTCTCAGAATGCCATTACAGTTTGGAAGCACACTATTTAGGCCTCCCCAGGAAATCCACACAACAGCTCCATGGTCATAAAGGATTATTAGGAGCTCATACGGACAGGGACGTACTAAGAAATGCAGAACTCCTAGCACTTGACAAGTCAAGCAGTCAAACAATTTAACTTGACTTTGAGAGGCAAAAGACTGTCAGCCACATCTATTCTCCACAATCTCCACTTATACAGATTTGCCTAAGGAAAGCTCAAGGCTTGCCTGAGAACTTACTGTACCCTAACAACATTTGTGACAGATCCCTGGCATCCTTTACTTGAAGCAATTATTTAAAAAGTTTGCAAATGGGATTGCATGAAATTGCAGAGCTTATGCATGGCAAAGGACATAGCTAGCAAGATCAATAGAAAGCCCACAGGTTGGGAAAAGATCTTCACTAGCCATACAATGGACAAAGGTCTCATATCTAAAGTATACCTGGTGGATCCATTGCAACAATGAGAAGTACGAGTCGCTATGTCGAAAACGAACTTTACAACTTTGGTGGGGGGGCAGGGAGGATTGTGGGGGGGAGAGGGGGAGGATGGGAAGGGATGGGAAGGGGAAACAAAGGAGGAGGCTACAATGCTTGATAAGAAATGTACTCATTATCTTGCCCATGTAATTGTAACCCCTCTGTACAGTATTTTCACAATAAAAAAATTATTGGAGTGCTATTTCACAAATAAAATAAAATAAAATATACCTGGAACTCAAAAAATTAAATCTCCCAACAACAAATCCTCAAAAAAACAACTGCCCAATAAATAAGTGGGCTAAAGACTTAAAAAGAAACTTCTCTGAAGAGGAAAGAAGGATGGCCAATAGGCACATGAAAAAAATGCTCAACCTCCCTAGCCATAAAAGAAATGCAAATCAAATCACCATTGAGATTCCACCTCACTCCAGTTAGAATGGCTATAATCAAGAACTCTAACAACAACAGATGCTGGAGGGGATGTGGACAGAAGGGAACCTTACTGCTATGAAACTCTTACAACTCATGAGTCTCTTTCAGAATCTAACAGCAGCTCCTTTGAAATATAATCTCCATGAAGGAAGGGGTTTGTCCTCAAGTCTGATGTCAGGCTGTATGTATCTCTGACACTACGAGAACTGGAAACCTGGGGGAGAAAATATGAGAATAAAGAAAAGCATGACCCTAAGATTTTAGTGCCTTCCTTTGATTATTCCAAACCCCCAGCGACCAGACAAGGCAGACGGATGAGGAGCTTATGTGTGCACCTGACACCTCACTCGGTCATCCGGAAATAAAAGCCACTAAAGAAGCCTCGGCAAAGTGCAGTCTTGTTTCATGTCGAACTTCTGGAGAGGACATAAATTCAATTTGGGTATGATATTATCCCATAATTTGCCAGTTATTCGAATATGACTTGAATATAATTTGAGTATAATTTCTGAGTACTTTGCAGCTTAATTACCTGGAATTATTATTAATTTTTATTGTGAAAATACTGTACAGAGTGGTTACAATTACATGGGCAAGATAATGAGTACATTTCTTATCAAGCATTGTAGCCTCCTCCTTTGTTTCCCCTTCCCTTCCCATCCTCCCCCTGTCCCCCACTCAACCCTCTTCCCCCCCTACCAAAGTTGTAAAGTTCTTTTTCCATATACGACTTCTATGTCTCATTGCTGCAGTGGGTCCACCTGTATCCCTATTTAAACGATTTGTCTTTTCCCTTCCCCTCCACAAATTATAACAACATCAAATACAGTGAAAGCAGCAGTTATACCGTGGGGGAGGGACATACAAAGCAACAAAGAAATAATCTTAAAAATGTGTTAGAAACAATCACATGAAAGAAAAAAAACATTTGAATACATATCTTAGGGTTCATTTCCCTAACATCAACTTATCTGACCTTTTCTGCTTGACTCAGACATATATTAGTTATTGCAAATAAGATAAATCATGGGATCTGTTTCTTTGGGCTTGGCTTACTTCACTTAATATAATTTTTTCCAAGCCTTTCCATTGCCTAACAAATGGCAATGTCCTTCTTTCTGATGGAGGCATAGAATTCCATTGTGTATATATACCACATTTTCTTGATCCATTCATCAACTGAGAGGCATCTGAATTGGTGCCATTTCTTAGCTATGGTAAATAAGGCTGCAATAAACATAGTCATGCTGGTAGCTTTAGTGTTGTCTTGTTTGTGAACATTTGGGTAAATGCCCAAAAATGGGATTGCTGGGTCATAGGGGAGCTCTATGTAGAGTCTTTTGAGGAACCTCCATACTACTTTACCTGGAATTATTTTTAATTAAAAATACAACGTATCTATTTATCTATCTAATCTATATATTTATCTGTGTGTGTGTGTGTGTGTGTGTGTGTGTGTGTGTGCATGCGTGTGTTAGAGGGGGGGAGAGAGAGAGAGGAGAGTGTTATGGGGATTTAATTCAGGGATTGGGTGCTTTCCCTGAGCTCTTTCAGCTCAAGGATAATGCTGTACCACTTTGAGACACAGAACTTCTGGTTTTCTGGTCATTAATTGGAGATAAGAGACTCATGGACTTTCTTGCCCGGGCTGGCCTTGAACTACAATGCTCAGATCTCAGCCTTCTGAGTTACTAGAATAACAGGCAAGAGCCACCAGTGCCTAGCTAATATATGGTTTTGTTTTCTATTTCTGAATGTTTTGTTTCACATCCAGATAATAGGCTGCAAAATGGACCCTTTAGGAGATATTTAGATTTTGTTATCTAATTAATGAAATGTAGGTTTTTAAAAGCAGTACTAGAGACATTTGATAGTGATGTCCGTTCCCTCCTATGAACCTGTAAGCTAATCTGGGTTTGTAAGCAATGTGTGATTGAGAAATGGCCTGAAGCAAGTCCTTCGGGCTCATCTAGTTGTGTGTCTACCTATGAGGAGCTAAGTCCATAGGAAACTGAGGAAATACAGTTGTTTTTCTGCTACATGTCTGTGTTTCTGTTTCTCTGGTAGAGAATTAGAACGAATGAAATCTGAGACATTAAAAGAAATATCAGCACATTACAGCATAATTTCTTCTATCTGTGCTTTTATTGCTATTGTGATAAAAGTGCTTTCCTGCATTTTTAGAAAACCATCTCACTAAGCAACTACTTTATTTCTTCAGGAGAAAAAACAATCCTATGTAAGCAATGGCTATTTCAATGGAGATAATTCCTAAATTCATTTGGATTTATAAATTAGTTCATCATAATTAGGTGAATTTTGACTTTCCTATGGGCCACTTTGTGAGAAAGTTTTTGAACATTGTCTAAAAGTAGCTGAAGGCAGCTCTGTCAGCAGATAGCTACAAACATACACTTATGCACACGTGTACACATACATGTTCACGTGAATGGAATCCAGTGAGATAAGGCTAGATGTGAGGCTCCTTCTCTAATGAGAATGATTACCGTCCTGTGGTCTTTCGTCTCATTGAGAGTGGATACTGACAATGAATGAGACAAACTTCAGAATGGCAGAGCCTTGAGTAAATTTTCTTCCCCTTACATAATCCCCTGGAACCATTTTGTTCTCTCATTTCTAGGAGCTCAGGCATCCTAAAAGTTGTCTCCCTCTTCTCCTTGAGTTTCTGTCACAGGGATTTGTTGCCTCTGTCTCTGTCTCTCTCTCATATATATATGGAACTCCTGAATAGATCAATGATAGCTTGTAATTGCAATCAAGAAACTAATACATTTTGAGAATCCTTTGGGATTTTTATACCAAGAAAGAACAGTATAACATTTGATATGTTTTTTGTCTTATTTGAAAAGACTATGTTATACAATAAAGCTCTATGGTTTGTGTGTTTTTCCATGTCTGGAAAACTTTATTTTTTTCCTTGTTGCTGGGCTTGCTCTCAGGGCTGTGAGCTTGCTAAGCAGGCGCCAGGCACTACAGCACTTGAACTGCTCTGCAATGGAGGGTTTGTTTCTGTGCTGGTTATTTTCAAGATGATCGCTTTATGGCTGAGCCATCCTAGACTACAATTCTCCTATTTGTGGTTCCCTCAATAGGATAATAGGTTCATCCATAACACCGCTAATAGGTTCATCCATAACACCGCTCCCAGCCGTTGTTTGGAATGCAGTCTCATGAACTTTTAGTTTTTGCCTGGGCCGGCATCATGTCTGAATTGGACTGTTGTGCTAAATGAGTGATGTAGCCTAATCAGGGACAAATTTCTGCTGTGATTGGGTCTTCCAAGACTTCTTTCCATTCTTGACTTTGCTCTTAGGTCTACTTACTAGAGGTCATTCTGTACCCAGTAAGATACAACACATATGGGACATTTCTTTTTCTCTTACAAATTTCTCTTTGCTGTACTTTCTTTTTTTTAAAAAAAAACTGTGTTTTTAGTCTTTTCTTTTTTGGTACTGAGGATCAAACCCAGGACATTGTACCTGCTAGGCAAGTGCTTTGCTACTGAGCTACATCCCAGCCCCTGTACTTTCTTTTGCTGAAAGATTCACCATCACTCCAGCTGCCCAAGCAGTGGGTGCTGATCCCTTCCTCTCCTTCAGTCCCCACAGCTGGCCTAGAAATTGTTCGTTCATCTTTATTATCTCTTACACCCAGTGACTTCTCAGCCTTACGTTCACTTCCCTTGCTTCCTCCCACCATCTCCTACAACTTCTATCTGCACTCTCCCTTTATCATCAATGGGTGATGATTTTACTCTCCATGGGATATTTTGCCTTGTCTGGAAATACTTTTGATGTCACAATAAATGGGAATAAAAGAAGAAAGAAATATATAAAATAAAAATATCAAGCCGGGTGCCGGTGGCTCACGCCTGTAATCCTAGCTACTCAGGAGGCTGAGATCTGAGGATCATGGTTCAAAGACAGCCCGGACAGGAAAGTCTGTGAGGCTCTTATCTCCAATAAACTGGAAATGGTGCTGTGGCTCAAGAGGTAGAGCGCTCACCTTGAGCTGAAGAGCGCAAGCCCAGAGTTCAAGCCCAACAACTTCCCCCAACCACACCCCCCAAAAAATTCAGGCTACTCTAATCTCATTTTCTTTTTTCTTTTTTCTTTTTTTGCCAGCCCTGGGGCTTGAACTCTGAGCCAGGGCACTGTCTTTAAGCTTCTTTTGCTCAAGGCTAGCACTCTACCCCTTGAGCCATAGCACCACTTCTGGCTTTTTTTTTTTCTTTCTGTGTATGTGGTACTGAGGAACTAAACCCAGGGCTTCATGCATGTGAGGCAAGCACTCTACCACTGAGCCACATGTTCAGTCCCTCTAATCTCATTTGTGTTTATAATTTGTCCCTATATGATGATAATTATTTCTGCCTTCAGTAATTAGAATTTCCTCTAGGTGATTCTGCATGCTCAAATGGACCCGACAGCTAGGCCAAAACCTGACTCAGGCTTTATGTACAGACATTCTGACTTCTCGTCCATAGGATTATCAATTAGAGAACAACAAAAAAGTAATAATTTGTTGTTGTTGTTGTTGTTGTTGTTATTTTAGGATTCCTAAACATATGTGGACTCTGCTTTTCATCTGTTCTGTCCTGGTCACAGCCATGGTGAGTCATCTCCCCATAAGACCCCTGCCATAGTGTCCTCATTAACCTACTTTGAGGCATGCACTGCTACATATGTTCCTGACACAGAGAAGACTCTAATGTGCACGTTTTTCCACTTAATGTTCAGCTGTGAGACATCTGTTGCTTTCTTCTGTGCTTAGACATAAGGCCCTTAAAGATCTGGCAGTTAGCTCTCCAGACTCATGCTAAAGTGGCACACATATGATTGTGTTCCAAGAAATTTACAGCAGTATCAACTTTCCATTTGGAAATGCGTGCGCTTCCTGGAAGTCAAGTCCATCTGTGCCCAGTATCAAGAGTGGAATACATGATTGATCACAAGAAATATTATTTTAAGGAGATGTATGTGATATCCGCCAGTCAAGTCAGAATGAATCAAGGTCATTTGCCAGAAAAGTTTTCAGGAAAGCTCTGAGTGCATGGACAAGAGTCTTAATAGGTTCAAGATCACTTCAGCACTAGAAGGACAGCTAGCTGAGGTCACATCTGTCCCCTGTGGAGACAACATGTGCTCAAAAATAAATCATGACCTCTCTATGAAGCTAGGCCTTAAGCTGTTACCATGAAGATTCCAATTATGTAAGCAATACATTCTCTTCATTGCTTGACATACTGGGATTTATAGAATTTGTCTGGACTCTTTATTCATGGAAGACAGTATTAAAGATGTCAGCTCTTCCCAACATGTATTATATATTTAACAGACCCAATCAAACTCCCAGCAAGCTATTTTGTATCTATCAAGCAACTAAATTTAAAGTTTATATGAGAAGGAAAAATGTGGACAAGTCAACATAATACCGAAGAACAAATCTGAGGACTTATTACCACATTCCAAGACTTCCTAAAACGTGACAGTATTCAAATATTGTAGTATTGGTAAAGTGATAGACATATAGGGCTGGGTGTGTACCCCAGAGCACTTGCCTAGAATGCTCGAAGCCTTCATTTTGATCTTACTATTGTTAAAAATAAATAAAGAATAGAAAAGAGACTGCAGAAACAGAACCATACCCATATAGGCAACTGATACTTGATAAAAAGTAATGTAATAAAGAAAAGGTAGATTTTTCAATAAATTGTGGTGAGAAAAATATGAACATAATCTAGGTAACTTATTACACCTGTCACAAAAGTTATTTAAAATTGGTTCTAGAACTGAGCATGGTTGTGCACTCCTGTAACCCCAGCACTCAGGGGCTCAGGCAGAAAGATCATGAGGTGCTATGAGGCCAACCACGTTTTGATACTCAATCTGAAAAACAAACAAGACAACAACAACAACAAAAGAATTATGGACTTAGTGTTTAGCACAATACTGCATGACTAAGAAAACAAAAGAGCTTGATGATAGGAGACTTGCCAAAACTTAAGAGGCCCTGGCATAGAACAGAAATAAACAAAACAAAAACAAAAACCCTTTCTTTCTTATTTACAAAAAGACAAGTCTCAGGGAATAAAATGCAAGACATACATGTGATAAAGCACTTTTATCTTAAAACTATTAAAAAAAAGGAACAAAGGAGGAGGCTGCAATGCTTGGTAAGAAATGTACGCATTATCCTGCCCATGTAATTGTAACCCCTCTGTACAGTATGTTCACAAATAAAA
>NW_012267243.1:572934-593190 GCF_000151885.1 Dipodomys ordii
GTGTTTGTGTATATACTATAAGTAATCAAAATTTAATGACATGCTTAACTGTACAATCCATAGAATTTTACATTTAAATACAAAGTTTAAAGTATTCTTCATTATTTGATCTTAGGAATAAGGTTGATTTGTTAATGCAAGAAATGCTTGGCAAATGATTCATTAGTTTGTTTTTTTATACATAATTTGAGAACTGTTAAGACTTCCAGGAATATTTCTAAGATCATATAACAAACATTTTCTGGTAAATTATTTGGGCTAATGAATGTCATGTTAGCAGCAATGATTATGAATGGTTTGTCATGATCAGAAACATACAAGGCAAATCCTATGTATTTTTCCACTTCATATTTTTTACATTGGTTTAATAAAAACAATCTAAATTGTATCACAAAATGTATGTAGGTATATATTTCTACCTTTGGTTTTATTAAGTCAACAGAAAAATCAACCTGACTAATATTGGTTAGGTTTGATTGATATCTGTCAAAACTATTCTTAATCAATGACCATGGGCCTGTCTGTAATGGATGCTGATAAATTCCATTAAGAATCTGTATACTACGGCTGGGAAAGTGGCTCAGTGGTAGAGTGCTTGGCTTGCATGCATGAGGCCCTGGGTTTGATTCCTCAGCACCACATAAGCAAAAGGAAAAAAGCCAGAACTGGTGCTGTGGCCCAAGTGGTAGAGCACTAGCCTTGAGCTGAAGAGCTGAGGGACAGCGCCCAAGCCTAGAATTCAGGCCCCATGACCAGACCCCCCCCAAAAAGTCTGTATACTCTGGAACAATAAAAGACCCCAAATAGCAAAAACAATCCTTCGTAGAAAGAATAGCGCTGGAGGAATATCAATTCCAAATTTCAAACTCTACTACAAAGCAGCTTGGTACTGGCACAAGAACAGACCTGAGGACCATGGAATAGGACTGAAGACCCAGAAATGAACCCACAGACCTATAGCCACCTAATCTTTGACAAGGGAACTAAAGAAATAGAATGGAAGAGCCTCTTCAGTAAAAGGTGCTGGCAAAATTGGTTAAACACTTGTAGAAAAATAAATCTAGACCTGTATATATCACCCTGCACTAGAATCAACTCCAATCGATCCAAGACCTCGAAATAAAAGCAGACTCCATGAAAACATTACAGGAAGGAATAGGAGAAACTCTAGGGCTCCTTGGCACAGGATGAAATTTTCTTAATAGAGATCCAGAAGCACAACAAATCAAAGAAAGGTTGGACAAATGGGATTGCATGAAATTGCAGAGCTTTTGCAAGGCAAACGACATAGCTAGCAAAATCAATAGAATGCCCACGGATTGGGAGAAGATCTTTACTAGCCCTACATGGTCAAGGGTCTTATATCTAAAATATACTTAGAACTCAAAAAACTAAATCCCCCAACAACAAATCCTCAAAGAATCAACTGCCCAATTAATAAATAGGCCAAAGACTTCTTGCTGGAAATAAGAATGACCAATAGACACATGAAGAAATCCTCAACTTCTCTAGCCATAAAAGAAATGCAAATCAAGACAATGTTGAGATTCCACCTCACCCCAGTCAGAATGGCTATAATCAAGAAATCTAGTTACAACAGGGGATGTGGACAGAAGAGAACCTTACTTCATTGTTGGTGGGAGTGTAAACTTGTTCAACCACTCTGGAAAGCAGTATGGAGTTTCCTCAAAAGACTCTATATAGAGCTCCCATATTACCCAGCAATCCCACTTTTGGGCATTTACCCAAATGATCACAAACAAGGTCATATCAAAGCTTCCAGCACAACCATGTTTATCGCAGCATTATTTAGCATAGCTAAGATATGGAACCAACTCAGATGCCTTTCGGTAGATGACTGGATCAAGAAGATGTGATATGTTATATATATATATACATATGTATATATATATGTATATATACATATGTATACATATATGTATATATAAACAATGGAATTCTATGCCTCCATCAGAAAGAATGACATTGCCCCATTTGTTAGGAAATGTAAAGATTTGGAAAAAAGTATATTAAGTGAAGTAAGCCAGGGCCAAAGAAACATAGGTCCCATGGTTTCCCTTGTTTGCAATGACTAGTACATATCTAGGACAAGCAGAGAAGATCAAAGGCTATGTACACATGACCACATGAGATAATATTAAGCAAAATGTACCCCAAGCCAGGGACACAAGTGTTTTTTTTCTTTCTTGCTACTGTTTTTATTGTACTTATAATGCACTATGTGATCCTTTTGTTTCTTTTGTATGTTCCTCCTCCACAGTATAACCCCTGTTTTCACTGGATTTGATGCTGGTGTTCTCCATCTTGTGTATATATTTTTGTAAGTTGGGAAGGGGAAGGGTTATAGCAGAATGCTTAAATGGTGATGCAGGTTGACCCATTATGATTACAGTGTGTGTGGGGGGGGTCAGGAGGAGTTGGGGAGGTGGGGAGGGAAGTGATGGTAGGGGGAGAACAAAGGAGAAGGTAACAATGCTCACTACAAAATGTACTCATAACCCCTCTGTACAATATTTTTACAATAAAAATATATATAGTTAAAAGATAAGCCAGAAGGATAGCTGTGGCTCAAGTTGTAGAGTGTAAGCCTTAAGCAAAAGAAGCTCAGGGACAGGTCATCAGTTCAAGTCCCAGGACTGGCAAAGGTACACAGATATTTTAAATATAATTTGTTAATCCTTCTATATTTTTTCTCTTAATCAGATTCCCTACTCCCTTTATCTCTTGATTTATAGATTCCATGTTTATTTGAAATGAAAAAACAAATCTGTTTAAAAAAGTATTTTTCTAGATCATTAAAACATTTCCTTTCTTGAAAAAAGATCTGCATACTCAAAACCTGCAATCAGCATCTCCTTATTTTTTTAAGAGTAGGTATTACAATTTTGAGTTTAGTTTTGTTTGCTTTCAGATATTTTCTCTGGGACTTTATTATGTCTCCTGACCAATTTGTAGTACCAAATAAGTCAAACTATTCTTGTTAAAGGAGAGCCTTGGGGAATAAATCTCAGATGACCAACACTAAAGGAACGGCTGTAATTCTCACTATTGTCTCTTACAAATTTGTGCTGTGGAGACTTTGCATGAGTACCGCAGAGTTGCGGAAGCACCCGAGAGTCACCTGGAAGGGAAGGAAGGTGTGCAAAACATGTAGGTGAGGTTTCCTTTTGTGAACATAACTGCTTCTTCCAAGACCCTGTAAACAATTTGATAAACTTGATTTAAATTCTAGGTAGGTAGAAAACATAAATCAATCTGAAGAACTACCATTGTATCTCTAATTATGGTGAAGCTCAGTTAAAATAGCACTGGCATCCAGATAATCCTAGCTACTAAGAAAGCTGAGGTAGAAAGGATTGCAGTCTGGGCAGAAAAGTCTTTGAGATGTGAACTCCAGAAGTAACTAGCAAAAAGCTGGGTTGGAGGTACAGATCAAGTGGTAGAATGCCAGCTGAGCAAGCAAGCTGAGCATGAGGCCCTTGTTATGAGCAAATGAAAAAGAAATAGCACTGGGCAATAAAGGACTCCAAGTCACAGTATTAACGAGACAGGATTTTCATGATTCTATGCCAGGAGCTTTTCAAAATACTTTTACTATGAAATGTGTCAGTCCTCAGAACACACACTCTGTAATCACCCACATTTGACAAATCAGACTTCAAAAATATGGGAAATGTAAGACATTGGTTCTAGAGGGCATAGCTACTAAGTATTTTAACCCAGGACTCTGGCAGTAACTTTCCCAATGTTAATTATTAAACTGCTCTGACTGTGGCATATCACTGATATGAGTCATTGCCATTTTTCAATAACATTGGCTGTCAGGGGCACTCAATAATATCTACATCAATATTTAACTCTATTCATTGATACAAAATTTACAAATGCCATTGAAAAAAATGTTTTGGTTTTGCAAACTCCAAACAGAATATTTTATTTCTGAACATAAAACCAGCATTAAGAAGTATGAATATTTTATTATTTCTTAGTTAGTATAGTTACTTTGAATTCTGGAGCTTAATAGCTCAAGCTAGAAATTTGGCTAGGTTTTGTTCAGTAGTATGGATTTTGACAAATTATCTAGCTCTCCTAAGTGTACTTTCTGTAAAATGTGAATCATTATAGCACATTCTTTACATAGTTTGCATAGAGATCAAATGAAACAAAAGCTGTGTGGTACTTAGGACCTGTCTAATGTGAAACCTATCAGTCCAAAATATGGACTCAAAAACACACTGGTCAAATTTCTTGTTGATCTATTGGCAGAATAAGGCTAGAAATAAATTTCTTGATTTAGAATCCAGTGTACATTTTGTAAAATTACATTAATTTTTCACATAACCATTTGAAGAGTATGCTTTTTGGTGTTATTCATCTAAAAACAAGTACAAGTATTGTCATATCTGAGGATAATGTGTTATTAGATCTTTTCCCTTATCTCCACGTATATAAGTAATAGAATAGACACATTGGATAAAGATAATTCTCTTAACAATGATTTAATGAATGAGCCTAATGAATGGATATGAATATTCTAAGGCTTTCATATCACAAAATGATATGCATATATTTCCATTACAAAATTCATTATTGGCCTACCATATGTTTGAGAAGTTTCTCCATTGTGTTACCTTCTAAGAGAGTGAAATTCTAATGAGTAAGGTAAATGTGTCACAACAGACAATAATCCAGCAAAAATTAATATAGAAAACATAAAGCAATACTAGTGTTACCAATCTAAAGCTCAATGTATTTAAAAAATGGCAAAGGGAAAGCTAGAGACAAGAGAACAGGTCTGGAACCACAGGAGTTTGACATATTTCTACATGCCCTTTGTATTGCTGGTGCTGGGGCTTGAACAAATGGCCTCGCATTCTCAGCACTGTCATGTTTATTTTGTCATTGATTGATTGATTGATTTGAGCTTGTGCTTTATCTTTTGCGCCATAGCTCCAGTTCCAGCTTTCTGCTGGTTAATTGGAGAAAAGAATCATGCAGACTTAACAGGGCTGGCTTCACTGGCTTCAAACATCGATGCTCAGATATTGCCTCCTGAATAGCAACAGGTATGCAGCTCTCAAAGTCATTTGTGAAAATTACTAATATTAGACGATGGCCCTTAGGATTTTTTTGTGGGTACTAAGATTTTATTCTACTGATTAGTTCATAACAATTGTCCAATAAATGCTAGGTTTATTGCAGAATTTTATGATCTTCATTTCTTAAATCAATTCCTGAGTAGCTAGATTATTATTAAATCAATTCCTTATAGCACAACTGTAAATATCCGAAAAACATTTAAAACTGGAACTCTGTTTCCATGAATGTCAACTCTTCATTGTGTCAAAAAAAAATCAGATGCACTTTTTCCTCCAGTTGTTGGTAAGATTTTCTTCCTTTCGTGAGAATTTGTGGTATTAACTCTTCCAGGAAAATGAATGGCTTTTTGATGAGACAGGGACATTCACTGATTCTGTGGGAGTTATCTATCTGATTTATGTGTTGTCTACTATCTAATTTTAAGACAAAAATATGCCATTGATCTCAGGTTCATTCTACCCAATTACAGCAGGGTACATAAAAACAACAAGGAGGTCTGGCCATGTGTTTGAAAATTCCATGACTCAAACTCTTGTTTTTATACTTCTTCACTGAGAAAATAAATGAAGAACTATTGAACTGGTAATATGACTTTTACTTACCATGGTATAGTTAATAGGATATTCATGTTAATTTTCATTTGTTTTAAATAATGCCATGTAAAATGACATTTACATTTCCCAGGGTAGGCGTGTTTATTTCTATTTTGTATAGGTTACAAAACTGGGTGAGCAATTTTCCAAATAGCAAATATTAATGTGAGCAAAATTCACACATACACATATATGCACATACATGCACAAATACACATGCAATGCACAGACATACATGCACATACATATATGCACTTACAAGAATGTGACTGTACTTCATCCTATACTTCATATCTGACAGTAGAAGTTTCACCCTAAAACAACATCCTATCTTATTCAACTTCAAGTAGTTTAAGGATGAGCGGCTTAATTACATCATGGTTATTTTGTATATAATATTTTGTGAAGACAGGAACTTAAAAATAGTTTGATAATGATGGGTTCTAGTAGTAGAATATAAAAGTCTAATATGGTTTAAAACCTTATTTTATATTATTGGGTTCCTTCTATATTTTAACCAAAGTTCCCTCAATTCATTTCAAATGACTCCAGGGTGTTCATATAGGAATTTATGAAACATTTGAATATATTTCCTTATATATTATATATATTCCTTATATAGTATATATTTACTTTTTTGTTCATCATGGGGCTTGAACTCTGGGCCTGGGTACTGTTTCTGAGCTCTTTTTGTTCAAGACTAGTGCTCTACCACTTTAAGCCACAGCACCACTTCTGGTTTTCTGTTGGTTAATTGGAGATAAGGGTCCCAAGGACTTTCCAGTTCTCTTCTCTTGCTGGCTTTGAACTGCAGTCCTCAGATCTTAGTCTCCTGAGTAGCTAGATTATAAGCATGAGCCACCAGTGCCTAGCTTATTATTATTATTGCTTACATTTAAAGGAGAATCTGTAGACTTGATCATTACATATGAGAAGATGAGATTATCATGATTTATCTGCAAAGATCCAATGTCATCACAGGAGTCTAAGAGGAAGGTAAGATGCTCATATAGAAGAAGCAGAGATGCTAAAATCAGAGATTACAGAAGAGAAGATGCCATGCTACAGGCTTTAAAAACAGAAGGGAACATAGGCCAAAGAATGAAAGTGGCATTTAGAAGCTGAAAATGTAAAGGAATTCTCTATTAAATATATCAAAAAGACATTGGCTGATAATACTGTGGTCCACAAAGATTTACTTTGCATTTATGTTCTGTAAAACTATAAGATAGCCAATGCTTGTTTTAAGTCTAAAGCTTACTTGTTAATTTTGAGATAATTGCATAGAACAGGAGATATATACAGAGTTTGGGCTCGGGATCATAACTTGATTTTATAGATAGTGTTACTTGTCAACATTCTTACCTCTGTCCAGATGACTGTTCATATAATACAAAATTAACCCCAGAGTTATATCTCATGTTGTCTTCATGTCTAATTTTGTGCTTTTATGTAGTGATAAAAATTTATTCTACAGCTGTTCATATACCAGGCAAATACCACTGAACAACAATGTTGGGTCTTTTTGCCTTGATAAGTTATTATTAAAAATTGGTGATGTAAAATATAGAAATGATTTGAAATAGATCAGAGATCAATATCTAAGTATATAGTGATAATTATTAATATTGGCAGTACTGGGAATTAAATTCAGAGTCTTGTTTTTGTCTTGTTTTGTTCTACCACTTGAGTGATCTTCCAGTCTGATTTTTTTCATTAGTTTTCAGAGAGAATCTTGTGCTCTATCCGAGAAAAACTGTGACCATGATCTCCTACTACATCTCCTGTGTAGCTACAATTATAAGTATGTACCAACATGCTTTATTCTTTGAGATAGAGTTTAGTAATTTTTTTTGGCCTGGGCTAGCCTCCAATAGTGGTCTTTCTAGCTCTACCTTCCTACCTCCCAAAGAGCTGCCATTACAGAAGCCCATGTATTATTGATAAGATGAATTGATTAATATGTCGATGTGTTCATAGATGGTAACTGTATGTTAATGCTTATTTATTTTTGATTCCTTTCCCCAGCAGCAGAACTTTTGCTCTTTTCACGGCACTTGGAATATTGTAGACCAAGATATATAGCTAAGATCATGAACAGAACACTGTTAATGCCTCATGAAAGTCTCAACTTTAATTTTATTATGTAGGAATTACATCAGGCTTGAACATTTTTAGCTATCTTTTATCTTTCTCTGGCTCCACTTATAAGAACAATGGCAAATTTTACACATGTCTCAGAGTTTGTTCTACTTGGATTTAGAGGAGGTGCAGAAATGCAGATCATTCTATTTTTGATTTTTTTGGTCCTGTATGTTATCTCCGTAGTGGGAAATTTTGGCATGATTGTGATTATAAGGGTAGATGTACACCTCCACACCCCAATGTATGCTTTCCTACAGAGCCTCTCCTTTTTGGATATTTGCTATTCTTCTACAATTGCACCCAGGGCTTTGGTGAACTGCCTGAAACAGGATCATACAGTGTCCTTTGGTGGGTGTGCTGCTCAATTCTTTTTCTTGTCCCTCTTTGGTACCACAGAGGCTTTCCTTCTAGCTGCCATGGCCTATGACCGCTTTGTTGCAATCTGTAACCCTCTTCTATACTCAGTGAATATGTCACACCGTGTGTGTGGGCTGTTAGTGTCAGGGTCCTACTCATGGGGTGTAGTGAATGCTGTCACTCAAACAACAATGACCTTCAGGTTGTCCTTTTGTGGGTCCAATGAGATCAATGATTTTTTCTGTGATGTCCCTCCACTCTTGTCCCTCTCATGTTCAGATACCTTTATAAACCAGTTGGTTCTTCTTGGCTTATGTGGCTCTATTATTGTCAGTACCTTCCTGATTGTTTTGGTCTCATACATCTATATCATCTCTGCCATCTTGAAGATCCGCACAGTTCAGGGTCGCCAGAAAGCCTTCTCTACATGTGCTTCTCACCTAACTGGAGTGTGCCTGTTCTTTGGTACCGTTTTCTTCATGTATGCACAGCCAAGTGCTGCCTCCTCTATGGAACAGAGTAAAATAGTGTCCATATTTTACACAATTGTCATCCCCATGTTGAATCCCCTCATATACAGCCTGAGGAACAAGGACGTCAAACAAGCTCTGAGAAGGAGCAAACAGAAGCTTTCTTTGTGACCTCTTCTTTGATGTGTATTTCATAAACCAATCCGGAATTCACTCTGACTCACTGCCACACATTTGGACTATACTGGACGAATACAGTTTGTTTGTTGAAATCTGTGTTCTAGAAGATACAGTATATTCCACTTCTTTGGATAAAAATCAAGGATTTCAAAACAAAATCTTGAAAACTGGGGGAATGATGACTGACAAAACAGATGGATTGAAGTGTGTATTTGTGTGTGTGTGTGTGTGTGTGTGTGTGCATACATGTTTACCTCATACATTACAGACTATCTTCTTTAAAGTACATCACAAAATAACTGTAAAATTTAATACTTTCCCCAAATCAGTAAATTGCAATCAGCTTACTAAGTACAAATAAAGATCTCTCCAAATGTAAAGAAAAGCAAATGCCTCAATATTCCACCTAAAATATTTAGGAATGTATAAATTCAGAATTAGTATTTTCATATTAAAATTAATGAGTGAGTTTTGAGGCTGAATTATCTATTAACTAGATTAATAAAAAGACAGTTGGGATGCATATCATTAAAATATCGTGTTTTAGGCTGAAATATGAGGATCACAGTTCAAAGCAAGCCTGAGCAGGAAAGTCCTTAAGACTCTTATCTAAAACCATGTACCTATGTTATGGTTTTGTATAAGTCATTCATGTGTTGAGAAATATTTGAATTACTTTTGGCTTGAGATGATTACAAAAACATTATCTGTATACAAATCTTTATATGGGAATATACTTTAGTTTTTCCTAAGTAAATATCTGGAGTGGAATGTCTGAACAATAGTGTGTGTGCCTATTAATGTTTTAAAAGCTGTCAATTTTTCTAAAGTGCATGCACTTTTTTTTACACTTTTCATAGTCATGTTGAGAGTTTCAGATCTTCGGCATCTTTATTATGGTGTTTTGTGTCTTTTTTATCTAGTTCTGGTCTTGAACTCTGGGCCTCAGTGCTATCCCTAAGCTCTATTTGCTTTACCACTTGAGATACAGCATCATTTCTGGCCTTTTCTGTGATTAATTGGAGATATAGTCTCACGGACTTTCCTGTTCCAGCCGGCTTCTAACTGTGATCCTCAGACCCCAGCCTGCTGAGTAGCTAGGATTACAGGCAGGAGACACCAACACCTGGATGTTTTCTGTCTTTTTAATGACAATTAGTTTAGAGTTGTATCTCATTTTGATTTACTTTGCCTTTGCTGAATAGCCGGTGATGTTGAACACTCTTTCATGTGTTTAATTTCCTTCTGTATATATTTTGTTTTATGAAGTATCTGTAAATCATTTGGCTATTATTTTTTCTGTAGGGTAGTGACTTTTCTTATTGAAAGCTAAGAGCTGTTGTTTTTTTAATAACATCAGATGGATGATTTAAAGTATTTTCTCACACAGTAGGCTTACCATTACATTCATTTTGGGAATAAAATGTTGAAAACATTTTATTTTATTATCTTTAGGTAGTCATATAAAGCAGTTTATGAACATAATGTATTTTGATCAGTGTCACCCCTCCCATCATTTCCTCCCATTACTCCCAACACCACACATATCCTTAACTTTCTTAATTTTGTAGGTTATATATTGAATTTTATAACTGCATTTCTGAGAGAATATTAATTTATCAATTTACATACTTATGAGCTATTTAAGAGCTCTTTGTTAAACCAATCATAAGTTTTCTTCTGTATCATTTCTTCTATGAATTTTGGGCCCCAATGTGCAAAACTTAGTTCAAAGATTCATATTTACATTATAATTCCCATCCCATTCTTTCTATAAAAGACTACAATTTCTCAGTGAATTATTTTTGTATCCACATAAAAATCATTTGTTTATACATATGGTAATTGTTCCTTCTCTTGATTTTTACTGTTTTTAAAAATCTATTGTTTACATCAATAACATACTTTTTAGTTTTGATTATAGAAGTCGTTGGTATCTTTCAGAGTAAATTTTGTTTTATTTCTCTACTCATTTATTACATTTAGAAACATTTTATTCAATATTACTAGAAATGTGACTTCACTATACTACAATAAACTCTCAACAGCTCACACACGATATAGAGAGAAGTATGGAGGTTCCTGAAAATACTACACATAGACTTTCCCTATGACCCAGCAATCCCACTTATGGGCATTTACCCAGATGACCACAAACAAGGCCATACTAAAGCTACCAGCACAAGTATGTTTATTGCAACACTATTTACCATAACTAAGATATGGAACCAACCTAGATGCCCCTCAGTAGATGAATGGATCAAGAAAATGTGACATATACACATAGTGGAATTCTATGCTTCCATCAGAAAGAATGACATGGCCCCATTTGTAAGGAAATGGAGGACTTGGAAAAAATCATAAAAGAAAAAAAATATGGTCTAAGATCACGTATACCTGCAGGATTGGAGTTTCTTTTGGCTGCTTGGATTCCCAAAGGAGGTTTACTTAAGGTTCATGGAGTCTAAATATGTCTACAAGATGGTGTTAAATGGGAATATTAGTTTTATCTGTTCCAAATATCATCCTCCAGTGTTGTAATCCCCTACCTTCTTGTAATAGAGTGTGCATTTCCTTTCTCTTTCACAGGAATATATGGGCAATATGAAAGCATGAATGTCTCATAGTTCTTATGCATTAGTCCAGGACATAGAATGCAAATAAAGATTTCAGTGAGGGTCATAAAACCCAATTACAACTAGAATGAATATTTCTGGACATTATATAACCTATACTCACTGACTTTGCCTAAGCTTCCCTGCTACCCAAAGCTTCAAGCTCAGTGATACACTTCTCAGAGTATTTACAGTAAGGGTGATGTTGGCAACATCAATCAGCTGGTTCAATTATTTTCAAGTTTCAAGGCAGAGTATTCTGAACTAGATCATTTCCCAGTGATCAATGAGCATGTCAATGATTCTAGCATAAATAAATAAGACAGTGAGAAGATCTTCAGATTTGTGAGTGCTTTACAGATGACTGCTCAGTGTTTCAGAATGTTTTTTTTTCTGTCAGTGATATGGTCTAAGATTTGTGCATATCTCCAGTCCACATGTCCAGAGGCACAGTATAAGGGCATGGTGACAAGGCAGCTCTCCATACATGAGCCAGAAGAGAAAAACCCGTGTTAGAAATCTAACACATTTGGTTCTTGACTTTGGATTTCCAGTTTCCAAAACTTGAAACAAGTTTCTGATCTCAAGGCACCCAGTCTATGGTGGAAATGGAAATTAGTCCAACTGCGATGGAAATCATTATGGAGGTTCTTCAAGAAACTAAAACTAGGCTACCATATGATCCTGCTGTATCAATCTTGGACAGATACCCAAAGTAATTTAAATCAGTATACAAGAGATACTTGCAAATACATATTTATAACACAACTATTTCCAACAGCCAAACAACTGAGGAGCACATAATGAAGCATACATATACATATACATATATATATATATGGATTCTTATAAGCAACAAAGAAAAATGAGTCATAAACCCCAGTACTGGCAGAGAGAGAGAGAGAATCTTATTTGTAGGAAAATGGATGAAATAGACCATCAAATTAAATGAGACAAGACAAAGCAGAAATATCTATCTATATATTTATGTACACATACACACACACATATATATGTATACATGTGTGCCTATATCTATATATAACTAACATACTCACTCATGTATGTAACCCCAAACTCCAAAAAGGACATGACTGTTGTTTGGGGGAGATCAATTGGTGAGAAATAGTAGAAAAGAGAGGGTGTGAATATTGTAGAAGTTTGTTATATATATATGTATCAAAATAGTACAGTGAAATAACAAAAATTGAGTAAAAGGAAGGTGGAGGACAGAAGGTAGTTAAGAAAGAGAAACATAAATAGGCTGTATTTGATCAAAGTACATTATACACAAGTTGTCAATAAAATAAAATCCCTTTATAAAATCAATTTATGGCGGTAAAAATTTTAAATTATTATGCTACATTCTTATAAGCCTAGCTACTTGGGAGGGTGATTGGGAGAGTTATGTCTCCAGGCCAGTCCAAGCAGCAAGGTTGAGACCCCTTTTTGTTTTTGTGTTTTTGTTGTTGAATTTTGTATTTATTTTACATTTACAACAGGCAAGTTTCATTAGAGAAAATGTGAGAGGGCCTTTCAGAGTCAAGGTGAAGAGGAGGGGAGAGAAGAGCCTGAGCAAGTCCACTTCTTTTAAGGGGAGGAACAGAGGGGCAGGGAGAGACTGTTGGAGGAGCTGTTACTGATTGGTTTGTCTGGGCGTCAGTTATAGGCCATGAAACCAAGGTGGAGCTGCTGTGATGGAGATCCCCATCGGGCCTAGGATGGTGAAGCCTAATGGCGGAAGTTGCTTACTCTTCCCATCACTTCAGAATCCTTATTTTGTAGGGAAACGGGGCAGAGTTGATCGCTTTCCTACTTCCTGCGGAATGGGCTGAGGTGAGGGGTGGTGGTTAGAGTCTGAAGTGACTCTCAAGGTGCTCACGGATGGTTGCTCTGGAAATTTAGGATCCCCAAGATCTAGATGTGGCCGTTCTGTGTTTCTTAGCTTGACAGAATCTAATGTAGGTAGGCTGTGGCAAAGCATGCCCCTGAGTAGGGCTTGAGATGCTGTTTCAAAACTAACCAGCAAAAAGCAGAGCTGGATTCAAGGCCAAAAAGCAAGTGTGAAGCTTTGAGTTCAAACCCAAGTATACCACCAAATTAACATATATATATATATATATATAGATGTAAATTTATTTTATTGTTATTATTTATCACTAGAAAATTAAAAAAATAAGACTTATGAGAACCACTTGGTATTAAAGCAGCAGAAGTGACAATATGATCAGATGAGAGGAGGCACAGGAAAAACCAAACTCTGAGTTTTAGGTTTACATTTACTCCTCACTTATTCAATTTAGAATGGAAAGTTTTTTTCTAGAGCCATTAGGAACAAAAACAAAAGGCATACAAACAGAAAAGGAGGTGATCAAATTATCCCCATTTGAAAATAATTTCATTCACTAATAGAAAAGCCTGAAGGCACCAGCAAAGGGCTATTCATACAGAAAAATATATTTAGCAATGTTGCAGGACAGGAAACAAACTTTACATACAATAGGTAGTATTTCTGTACGTCAGCAATAAACCTTTTGAGAAAGAAATCATAAAAGTATCCCCATTTAAAATATCAAAAATACTTAGGAATAAGCATAACCAAGGAGATGAATGACTTCTGTGTAAAAACTACAAAACACTTGTGAAAAAAATAATTCAAGAAGACATAATAAAGACAATGCCTGTTATATTCATAGATTAAAAATGCTATTGAAATATCCATGATATTCAAACAATTTACAGGCTCAATGAAATCCATATAAAATTTGATAACCTTTTTTCATACACCTAGAAAAAAAGTCATAAGATGTTTATGGAGCCACAAAAGACCTTGAATAGCTAAAGTCATCTTGAATTAAAACAAAAGCTGGAGGTATCACAATACCTAATTTTAAGACATACTGTTGTTTTACAGTAACATGGCATGGATGAATGGAACAGCTTTCAGGTATTACAAACAAAACCACACATCTATAGACAATTGACTCTTGATGAACATGCCTAAACCTATATTTTAGAAAAGACAGCCTGTTCAATAAAATAAAGTAAGAAAAACTGGATATGCATACACAAAAGACTAGATGCCTTTCTCGCATGCTTCGAAAATCAAATTAATGTATCAAAGACTTAACTGTAACGTATGAAACTATGAAACCCCTGGAAGAAATCTTAGGCAAAGCACTAAGATATTGGTACAGAAACTGATTACTTGAATAAGACCCTTAAAGCACAAGTACCAATAGATAAGATTTTATCAAGTTAAAAGCTTCTATGGAGTAAGAGTTATCACTATAAACAAAAAATCTGCAAGGTAAGTAATTATTTCCTACCTCTTAATTTGACAAAGACTAATATTCAAAACATATAAGGAAATTACAAAAACCTAAACTAAAGAGATGTACCAAAATATATTGAAATGCCTCAAAATAATAACTACAAGTAATACATGTTAAAAAGTAAAATATTGAAAACATGTACATATTTATTGGGTAGCACATCATATGTCAATGCAAGTTCATGTATGAATCAGGCTAGTTATTTAGTGTATTATTCACATCTTATATCTTCTGCCTAAAACTTTATATTTTGTTGCTTTATCAAGTCTAATAATAAAATTAAACATCTCAGCTTATGGAGTATCTAAAAGTATATATGATTTTTGTATCCTCATCTCTTATTAAAAATTCTTGCTAATTTCTCTTTTCAACTCTAAAAATGATGTTTATAAATTATCCTATGGCAATAAATACTAGTTTTTGAATAAGAGTCACAATAGAAGAAATCTTTTAGCATTATCTTGATTTAACTTAGTGCACATGACATTTTTCCTCCTAGTGTCTGGAGATTCCTTTTGCTTTAAATGGTAACTATGTTGAATAGAATTTTATAATGTCATACCTTTATCTTATTATTATTATTATTATTTTGGCTTGCTGTGTTTTATAATGCTGGTGTTACTTTGCACAATAAGACTTATTCAATCTTGACCATGATTATTTTTTCTTTATTTTCTGGTCCTGTTGCTTGAACTCAGGGCTTAAGTACTTTCCCTGAGCTTACTTTGCTCAAGGCTAGCTCTCTGCCACAGTACTACTTCCGGGTTTTTTTCTGAGTGGTTTATTAAAGGAGATAAGAGTCTCACAGACTTTCCTGACCAGGCTAGTTTCGAACTGCCATCTTCAGATCTCAGCATCCTGATTAGCTAGGATTACAGGATTAGCTAGGTTTAGCCACAAGCAGTGGCTTTAACCATGATTACTTAATGCAGTTATATTGTATTGAAACTTGTGTCTATTAATGAGGTGGACTGAAACTTCATTTCTTCTAATTTCATTGTGTTTCATCATTATACCTAGATATAAATATCTACAATATATTAACATATAGTTTTACTTCTTTAATTCCCTAGAAGTCTATATACATTTAAAAACGAGTTATTTCCTAATTAGTGAATATATTTCACTTCCATAAGTATTTACAGTGGATAGCTTTAAGCTTTGTGTGTGTGTGTGTGTGTGTGCTGGGTACTAGTGGTTTATGCTGGTAATCCTAGCCATACAGGAGGTTAGAGTTGGAAGATCACACTGCAAGAACAGGCTGGGTAGAAAAGTTCATTAGATTCCATCTCCAAAATAACAACCAAAAAAGTGAGGCTGTAATAGACAATACAGCTAAAATGATGAAGGATTGTTAATAAGATAAACAATTACATATTGCATATTGTATGTTATATATTTATTTATTATAATATATTGTTCTAAATTTAAATTTTCAAAAAAAGGCTGGAGCTGTGGCTCAAGTTGTAGAGCAATCAGCCTAGCAAGTTCAAAGTCTTCAGTTCAAAACTCCAGTACCACCAAAAGAATGACAGATTAACATTTTTTTTCTGGTTTGGTTTCTATAGTACTATGCAGAAATTTGCTTTTACATTTCATCTGGAGTCAGTTCCCAAAGAAACTCACCTAAAAATATTTACACTACAACTAAGTTCACTATTTAATAGTATTATTTTTGAACATGTTTAACTTTTAGGAATTTCCACATTTGTAATAAATCTTAATATTTTTACATACTCATTTATCACTGTTTTTGATGTCCCCTACCCATCTTTCCACATGTGTAGCTGCTTCTCTGTCAACATAGGGACAATAAAAATATCTTCTCTTTTGGTACTGTGCTTTTAAAATATTCCCCAAATATAGTTCTCAACTAGGTCTAGTGTTCCTAAACACCATAAATTTTGGTGTAATCAAGAAAACACATGTATGCAATAAACTTTTTTTTCTGAGATACATTATAAGGCTGATGAATATGAATCACAAAGTTCAATGTCAATGAGGTCACAATATGGAAATAAGAATTACTTAACAATCCTTTAGTTAGAAACATATGTATGGTCCTTCATCAGTTGATGAAAAGACCATGACCAAGAGCTTTCATTAATTCAGTTCCATATTTCCTACAAGAATTGTGTTTTCAGTGGGGTTTTGTGGTGCATGTCTATAATGCTAGCACTTTGGAGGCAGAAGCATGAAAGTTATATAGTGAGTCAGTCCAGGCTGCACTATGTAGTTGACCTTATTTCCAAAGACATTGGAGGTGGGAGGGAGAGTAAAAGATAAAGAAATGGTTAGAAATGCTAATTCAGTGTTCACATAACGTTATAGAATGCAATAACTATGAAAAATATGAATTAATTAAACCACTTTAAGGTCACAATTGTAAAAGGGAATCCCCGGAGTGATAGTTATTTCATTATTAATTTTTCATTTTTATTGAGGCATAATGGACAAAGTATTGACAAAATGGAAAAGAGGCTAGTGTAAAATTACTTCTATAGTCTGTAGTCTTCCATACAGTGAAGGACTTATTTCTCCATCGTTGAATCTTGATCTCTATCTATATTGAACAGATACAGCACAATAGTACAACACAATTATTTGATTATTGTGTTATGTTCTTGAAAGTTGGTGAATGTAGATCTTAAATACTGCCTCTACAGTTACAAATACCATGAAGTAGTGGTTATGTCAATGAGTATATATTTCCATTATTTATACTGATGCTTAATTGCTCTGGATAGAATTTCTAGTGTTATGTATTTTCTGGTTCTTAGATGGACATATTTTTTTTCCTTACTGAGTATTGTGATATCTGTGAGCTTTTAAATGTAAATTTGTATTATATATAATATATTTAAATATATTATATATTATTACATACATATGTAATATATATATATATATATGTATTACTGATTTGTTCAATGTTTTTTATCTTGAATGAGTGTTGCATTCTGTCAACCTTTTCTACATTGGTCATGATGATTTTCTTCATTTTGTTAGCATGATAAAACATTGATTCAATTTCACAGATGGAATCATGCTTACATTTCATTTCTTGAGACATGATACTTCATCATGAGAGCAACTTTTAAAATTTGCTGTCAAATTCAATTTTCTAGCACTTTAAAATTTCTGTATTTATATTCACTTATAGCATTTTCTCTATTCTTTCTAATTACTTTGTCTTTACTTGTGGTTTGTGGTGATGACTGGCATTGTGAAATGAGTTTGGGGGTTTTATAACTTCTTCAACTCTTCAATAAAGTATGAAAAAATATTTCATATAACTCTAGAGTGAAGCTGTAATGAACCCTAATTCTTAAGTGAACCCTGATGTATTTAAGTGAACATTTTCCAAATGCAGCATTAAAAATTAGATCTTGTTTTATTTTCATATTATTTGAAATACTGATATATAGAACAGTAAACAGAATAATATAATCAAAGCATTAGAACTTGTACCTAGTCCAACATGATCCAGTTTCTACCTTTGGTCTTACAATGCACCCAACATCCTCTATCTGAGTCTTCTTTCTTCTTTCTTGGAATATTCCTACTAATGAACTATTCTTGGGAATCACTGTTGTTTTTCAAGTCTGAATCTCATACATTGCCTCCTAATACACAAGAGACTCCTACTTATCAACTGTTTGCCTTCTGGGTGTTACAGGACTCAACATGATTATTGTGGGAAGAGATGCCCAGGAGACAACTCAAGATGAGCTCGAATAGATGATCAGTCATCTGATTAGCTTAATGAGCCCCATGACTATTATTCAAATACTTCAATGACAAAAAGTTCTGCAAAAAACATTACTCATTATTCAGCCATTAATTTCTCTTCTTCTCCTCTTTCATTATCAAGCCACTAATCTGTGTGGAGCTTTAAGTATGCCCAGTGGGGAAAGGGAGATGCATACACTGATTGCAAATTATCTTCATGATTCTAGAAATGAAAGAATTCAGTAAGGTCAGATTTTTTTTCTAAGTCTCCCAGGAGAACAAAATGTCTGTTAGTGACACAATGTTGGGACAATTTAGAAATTTGAAATCTACTTCTACCTATTGAAAATTACTGTCCATTAGGGCACATAGGGAATAAAGATGTAGAACAGTGATAATGAAGCCAAAGCAATAGTTGGTGTCTCATGCACAAGGTGATGTTATTAGCCAATGCAAAACATATCCAATAAAAGCCATGTTTAATGCTGCCATAATAAAATCATTAAAGTCGTTGCTATGGAAGTGTTGGCCAGCTCTGAAAAAAAAGAAGGAAATGGAAATTCAATAACAATTTGTATAGTCACTTAAATCGATTAATAAGATCAATTTTTTAAAGCTTATATTCAAGTTTTGAATTCTAGCTGCTAAAATTCTTGTATGAGATATATGCATTTTATTTCCTTGACTTCTTAAAAATTATTTGTGCATGACTTTGAGGAAATCTAGGGATTGAATAAAATTAGATTTCAGTTATTTCATAGTGTTCTATTACACAATTAACAGGTATTATGTTTAGTGAGTGTTCATGTTCCTGAGATGTGTCCCTACTTGTAAGCAGATGCTATTCATTCCCACCAACATACTATTCATTAATAACTGTCAAGAAATGATCATCAAAGGAGTATGAAAATGAAAATTTATTGGTCAGACAGAGTGAGACATGCTACTTGGAAGCTGAAGACTGGAAGGATCAGTTTGAGGCTAGCCTGGGTAAAACATGTGATGTCCTATCTAAAAAAAATATAACTGAAACAAACTATAGCTACAATAAAATATGTCTAAAATACAACTAAAATAAAACTCACCAAAGGCCCTGAGTTTGAACACCAATACTGTCAAAGAAAAAAGCAAATTATTATTGAACTTCTTTTACTTTGATTTCTTTTGTTTTTCTTTTGCCATTTATCCTAAGCTAGTATTCATGGAGACGTGTAACATCAGTTGTTATGCTGCCCAGAAAAACAAATTACCACCACATCTCAATTGAATGCAGAAGTTAAAAGGAGTCAGACACATAGAAACAAAACTGCCAAGTTATTATCCGAAGCTCTGAGAGCAAAGGCACAACATTTCAATTGTACATGAGAACAAATTAGAGAAATCTCTTGAGGAGTATGCTATCTTTAGGTACAATATATTAGACACTTGACAGTCACTATTGGTATAGCGTTGTTTAAGCCTTCTTACTACATAGAATGAAAAATGAACATATAAAGTGATGTATAATTATCTCAATTTAGCCAGTCCTAAATGTGAATGTCCACATGATAGACCCTATGTATCTACAATATTTTCAAATGGTACACTTTTCAGTTCAGTTAAAAATTAAAAAAAATGTGTATATATACCACATTTTCTTGATCCATTCATCTACTGAGGGGCATCTGGGTTGGTTCCATATCTTAGCTATGGTAAATAATGCTGCAAT
>NW_012267243.1:599860-669109 GCF_000151885.1 Dipodomys ordii
TGAGTCTTGGATCCTGGGTCGTCTCTGGTCTGCAAACTGCAGGATGAAGATGTCCGCTCCTTGTCGGTTCTTGTTGGTGTTGAGTAGAATCCTCTCGCCCACTGTGTCTGGCTCCTTCTTCCCGGACTCTCTGTGTGAGGGCTCAGGTATGGCCGTGGCTGCGGTCGCCGCTGTGACCCTGCCGCCGCCGCGGCGGCTGCTGGCAAGCGCTCAGATGTGTCTCCTTGTCTTGGCTTCCCCTCTCTTGTCTAACTCTCTGTCCTGTGATGGCACACTTGGTGTGATTCTCTGGCTTAGGACTGTTCACTGGAACTCTAAAACTGCTTTCTATGCGAGAGCTTGTTCAGATTCCAGCTTCTTCTCCGCCATCTTCCCGGAACCTGTGTGTGTCAGTATTGTATATTTTTCAATCTTCATG
Organism: Dipodomys ordii; assembly: GCF_000151885.1. Taxonomy (NCBI): domain Eukaryota; kingdom Metazoa; phylum Chordata; class Mammalia; order Rodentia; family Heteromyidae; genus Dipodomys; species Dipodomys ordii. The sequence goes on from NW_012267243.1 coordinate 600,279, forward strand.
TATTTTGAATATTTTGACTAGCTTCTGTTTATAAATAATTTTATTTCATTGTGGTCTGATAAAATATAGGAAGATATTGCAAAGCATTTTATGCCACATCTGTGGTTGAAATTTTCAGTTCAATTGTTCAAATGCTTAGAACTCAGGAGGGGCTGGGTTTTGTATATCATTGTACTGAGCATAAGGCTTTTCAGTCTATCACTTGCCCATTATGTTCAAGAAGCTGTTTTTGGCTTCCTTTATTTGATGTCTAAGTTGTGCAAAGTTATGATACTTTTGAATTCTCAACACTTCAAGACTTTTAAAGGACCATACCATCTCTAGAACTCACCATACAAGTGGCAGGACATGTTATAAATGAAACACAGTCGGAAGGATTCATAATTTATCAGACCATGAAAATACCATCCGACCAGGAGTAATAGCGAGGGCAGAAACATAAAATCTTAAAAAGCACACCTGTCAGACATTGGGATATCACTGTTTGCAGACTCAAGTGTCTGGGAATACTTGAGAAAGCTTTTTGTGTCTAATATCCCACACTGTAGGTGAATATCAAAGTTAAATGCAAATGCTCTAGTGCTCAATTCTTGAGATGATTTTGGTAGAAATCCAGAACTTCAGAATCAGGAAATAGTGAATCTTGGCAAAGAAAGGTAATCCTTGACTAGCAAAGCAATATAAAATGATTGCTAATAATACACTTCAAATTACGGAGACATAATAGCCCTTTTGATGATTTCATTGAAATGTAAGTAATTTCTTAAATGTTAAGTGTGCCTCCCTTTTGTTTGAGGTCATGCACAGAAATGGTCCCCTTAATGCCACTGTGAAAATCATGATCTAAAAAGCAAAGGATTTCCGGAGCACTTTGGCTATTTGGATAGAGAATTGAGTGAACAAGTTATACTTTCCAAGCAATTTACATAGTTTTTTGTTTGCTTTGGTGACAGTACTGGGGTTTGAACTCAAGGCCTCCTACTCTTGCTTGGGATTTTTGCTCAAGGTGAGGCATGCTAGCCCTGGAGGCACAGCTCCACTCATAGCTTTCTGTTGGCTAACTGGAGATGAGTCAAATGAACTTTTCTGCCTGGGCTGCCTTCAAACTGTGATCTTCAGGTCTCAGCGTCCTGGGTAGCTAAGATCAAGATGCAAGGCACCAGCTCCAGGTACACATATCTATTGGTTTTGTAGGTAAAAATATTTACTTCAGACAATCAAGTGCTATTAAACTATAATATACTTCTAACAGGATTCATAATCCAAAAGACTATCAGAGTACAATTTGTGTTTATATTCACTTCAGTGTTGATGCTCAGTTCATTACCATTGAGAACTAGTTCCCATTGGGAATAGGTATATTAAAGGGATTCTCTGCCTCAAAGATTAGTTTATCTTTTCCCTTCTCAACAAACTGAAGGCCCTTTCCTCCTCCTTATCTAGAAGCCACATTCACATCCTGATGCTCAGTCCCTGACATTGACCTCTCTTCATTTTAGTCTTTGTTATGTACACAGAATACTCTATATATGTAGAAGACACTAGAGATGACGTAAAATAAAAATGCTTCCTATGTTTGTTAAAATTACCTGAAATTTTAAAAAAAGAACAGTTTATGTAACCTGCAGTGAGATTCTTCCAGCCCTTCCTAAAGTGATGAGCTGGTAGGTGGGTATACTGGGATCTGACTGCAAAGCGAGCTCTTCCCTGAAGTCAAAGCATTTGAGATTGTGTTGAGGTGATTCTTATCTCCCTGTAAAAAATTTTGTTAAAAGAGGAAAGAGGAATGAGGTACTGACACCTCAGGGAGAGCCTATCACTTGATTGCATAATTTGAAAGAGCAAAGATATTCAGATCCTTGCAGTCAGTCCTGACCGGTACCTCACCCAGGAGGCTCAAGAACATGAGTGGGCATGCTGGTGATGCAGGGCCTACAGAAGCAGTTTCAAGTCATCCCTGGCAGTATGGCCATGAGATAGTAGGTGATTTGGATGTATAGATCTAAACTGTATCATACTTCCTCCTAAACAGGTTGTGTGAGTGCCACAGTTCGTTCCAGCTCTTCAAGCTTTGCTTCTTTGTATAAGAAATAGAGCCAGAGTGGCTGTTCTTCATTTGGTTATGATCCAACATCAGAGTGGTGAGAGTTGGGCCACCTGGTCAGAAGTACCATTTAACATCAAATGAAGTTCTTCTCATTTCAATTTTACACATTATTTCTTTTTTAAAATAAGTTTTTTTATTGTGAAAAACCTTACAGAAGGGTTGTAATTACATGGGCAAGGTAATGAGTACATTTCTTATCAAGCATCATTGCCTCCTCCTTTGTTTTTCCCCTACCATCCCTGCCCTCTAATCTCTACAACTACACCCCCCCACCCCGCCAAATTTGTAAAAGTTCATTGTTTGACATAACATCTTGTATATCTCATTGTTGCAATGGGTCCACCTGTATCCCTATTTAAACAATTTGTTTTTTCCCTTCCCCTCCACAAATTATACCAACATGAAATACAATGAAAACAGGGGTTATACCATGGGGGAGGGACATATAACGCAACAAAGAAATCATCTTATAAATATATTAGAAACAATAGCAAGAAAGATAAAAAACCACTTGTGTCCTTATCAACTAGTATATGTCTAACACAATTATTTCTTTAGAGGCCTTTGTATTTGTAGCTGATAGAATTTATCTCTAAGTCTGCAGAGGTATGCTTGGCCTATTACCACTTTAAGTGTCCCCATGAGCCAAGTATTCCCTGGTGAGGACTTGCAATCCATCCTTTCCACACCACGGAAACTGCTTACAATATCTATAATGTATGTTGTAATATTTTCATACAGAAATCATTCTTAAAACCAACCAGCAAACTGCCGTATATATTCCAATGACTGATGAAGATGCGCTGGAGAAGCATCTTCCTCTAAAAGAGCTTTGTGGATATCAGGAGACAGAAGTAACTATGAGCTCATTGGTGGTACTCTTCATCTTTTTCTGTGATGCAGTGTGATGGGGATGGAAAATTTTGTTTCACCAGCCTGGACTGACCTACTGCTGGTTCATCATCCTGAACAGAGGAAACCTGGAAAGAGAGGATCTTTCCAGACTTAACTGTGGAGCTAAATGACAGGAATGTCAGCACAAACTGTTCACTCTACGAATGGCACCAGATTTAATGCTACTACTAATTCTTGGAGGAATTAGCTCTCGTAATTTGGCTTGAAATGTACATATTCTTGATCTAATTTTTTTCTGTTTACATTATGAATGGCCTGGCCAAGCATTGCCACATAAATCAGAGTTTGGTGTCAGCATCTACCCAAAGATAGCTGATATTGAAAGTGACTTCATGTAGGTGAGAAATATAGGAATTCAGAAGAGCAGAGTGACAGAAAGCATGGGCACAAGTGCCATTGGCGGGGCTCAGATCTCAGAGCTTGTTCTCTGGACTGTCACTTGAACATGTTTATTGGGCCCCCTGGATATAATCATGAAGATGAAGCTTTGGGATATAATGACTGGTTCATTATCAACATCCAGTAACATTTCAGTTTTAAATATCTGGGAGCATACGGTATATATTTGCTATGGCTCCCCTCTACTGGGGAGGTTGGTGGCTGCAGGACAGGAAGGATAACTCTATTTCATTATTTACCTGTATGTGACTGGATAATATTTGGTATCCTCTCCCTACCAAGACATCCCTGTGGGTGGTCTGAGTAAGGGTATTTTACAGTTGAGGACACTGACATTTAGAGAAAGCAAATGACATGGCTGTGACAAATAATAGCTCTGGGACAGGAGTTCTTTCCTTGGGGGCTGAGCTAAATGAAAACTTGAGATCTTTGCTTCATACTCTGGGACAATGAACCAAGAGCTTCTAATTTTTTTCCAACAGTTTGACCAAGACTTCTGTGTGTTGACAGCTGATACCTTAGAATAAGCAGGTGAGCCCAGAGAAAAGAATCACGTGGGGAAACAAAGGAGGAGGCTCCAATGCTTGATAAGAAATGTACTCATTATCTTGCCCATGTAATTGTAACCCCTCTGTACAGTGTTTTCACAATTAAAAAAAGAATCAAATCTACTGCTCAGCCTTCTGTGATTCAATCCTTGAATCAAAGTGATGATTGAAGCCCCTGTGAAGGTCTAGGGCAAGCTCATACATGGAGCCATAGTTCTCTAGTAAGTTTCATTAGCTTTCTCTTGATGAATGATTCTGGTGAGAAGTAGAACATGGTGGGTAACCAGTGTCAACTGTATTGGAACACAGCCAACTGCCACAACTCTTCCAAGGGCCACTACGCTTCAATTGGCCAATGCTAGGTAAAAGCAGTTACTGTTGTATCTATAATCCTAGCTACTCAGGAGGCTGAGGGAATAGTAATTCAAAGCCAGCTTAGGGAGAAATGTTCATAAGACTCTTTCCAGTTAAAACCAACACACACACACACACACACACACACACACACATTGACAAGCATAGCAATGTAAAGAGAAGTCAGTAAAATAAAATAATTGATATTGGCAGAAAAGTAACAAAGTCAAAAGATATTTATTTTGAGAAATGAATAATTTTTTAGTGGCATTTGCCATGGAAAAAGGAGGGATCTTAAAAGTTCCTACTATAAATGAATAGGAAATCATGATAACCACCAAGGTCACACAAATTAAAAGAAAAATAAGTAGATTATTATAAACTATTTATTGTATAAAGTGTAACAGAAATAGGACTTAACAAAAATACAATTGACCAGGCCAAGCCACCTAACCAAAGCAGAAACCTTTCCAGAAAGACAATTTTCACAATATTGAAAGGAAATGATAACACTTTGATAGAAAAGACAACTTTTCTCAAATCAGTGCACCTAAAAGTCAGGAAAGAGGTCCAAGAGATTTAAGGACCTCACCTCCCTGTGTGCTTCCCCAACGGGCTTGGTGTATCTGATGCAGTATGAAGTTTTATTTTTATTTTTCACATACACTCATTGATCACACTTGCCTTAACCTCCTTAAAGTCTTCTGATTGCCACCTTCCTGGGTATACCCTAAATCTTTTGAAGCTTTGTATTTACTGCTCTTCAGATTTACTTGTTTCCTGTGTTGTATAGGTCCAGCACACAACATATATGATTTGCAGACACACCATCCTGAGGAGTAATATTTGAGCTTGGCCACATCATCCCTTTGAGCTACTTTGATTCAGTGAATGATGGAGAATGAATGTTACTTTTCAAAGTTGTTACTGCAAATGAGGTCCTGCATATAAAATATCCATTGCATAGTAGATATTTCAGTAGCTGCATCTAAATTACTATTTTAACTGTTTTGCAGTGTTAATTGGGCTGAATGGAATCAGTATTTTGTGACTGTTGTTGGCAAGCTCATCATCTTGGTTGTTGGAGTGCACAATAAAGTTCTGAACCAGTGGGTTTATAGAGGTTTCTTGTCAGGTGTAGTAATGCAGGAGTCTTTCCTGCTACTGTGTCCCTAGCTGAATGACAGGAGCTGGAAAGATAGGAATGGGAAGTGGCCTTGTCTGTGGAAAGTTTTATCTATGAGATTGGAGACTTAAGGCTATTTGTGGATATTATTGAGAAGTGTTATTGAGAGGTGATTTTGTTGATAGTTATTCTTAGTAAATTTAAATATTGTCTGTATTCAACTTCTTGTGCCTTTATCTTAGCATTTTGATTGGTTGACTATATTTGATTCATTGACACTGCTAGTGTTCATCTATTCTTGCCATAAAATTTATTGTTTCCTGAGCTGCAAGCATGCAGTGTATCATTAAAAATGTTTTTCTAGCTTTCAGAGCTTGTCTTGAAAGATGTTAGATAAGTCTGATGTGTTTGCCTTTATATTTGAGTTGGCATTTTTCATTTGGAACTTTCAATATTCTTTGTTCTAAAGTTAAGACACTTTACTATATGTAATAGATGCTTTTATAATTATGATTTTATAGCATTCTAAATTACCCTTGCATACTTGTGTGCCCAGGTCTTTCTCAAATTTTGAGAAAAATATCTGCTATATTTTTATTGAATGTGTTTATCCAGTCCTTTGTCCTAGATTATAGCTCTTTTTAACCCTATGGATTATACGTTCGGTTTCTTGATCTTGTCAGAGAGTTCTTTAAAGCTATTTTCTCTTCTAATGTCTAAGTGTATTATTTCATTGATTTTTGTGTTCCAATTTCTTTTTCTTCTTCTAGACATATGCTATTGTTTTCTATTGTATTTTTTATTTTAAAAAATTTCACCATTTCTACTTTCTTGTTGAAGTTCTCATTTGTATTGTTGACTTTTCTAGGTGTTGAATTCATTTTCTTTACCTGTTTGAATCATCTTTGAGATCATTTGTCATTTTAAATAGCAAACACATTTTATACATTTAACTTTGAAATTCCCTCAATCATGACAGTATCTTTTTTTGTCAGTACAAGTGTTTGAACTCAGACTCTTGCACTTACTATGTTGGCATTTCCACCTCTTTTACCATGCCTTGTGCCTGGCATTTTGTTGGTTATTTTGTAGATAGCATCCCATGGACTTTTATAATTTGGCTGGCTTTAAACCACGTACCTCTGAATCTTGTATTTCTGATAAGCTAGGGTTACACACATGAGTTGATAGAACTTGGCATTGCAGTATCGTTCTGCTCAGGGTTTTGAAGGATTCTGAGTTTTTGGAGTGTCACATGCCTTGCATTTTTATATTTCTTTTGTTTCTGCTTTGCAGTTTGTATATCTGTCAAATTGGATATGTTTTTCCTTGCCATTCAGAGGAGAGAGAGTAGGCAGTAATAACAAAATCAATAATTTTAAAAAGCATATTGACTATTTAATGGCAGTAAAATTGTAAACATTGACTATTACCCCAATATGTTTAGAAATGAAAGGATAAACTAGTAATTTAACAAGTTTTAAAAATATAGGGCATTAGTAATTACGAAATAAAGTGGAAAGAAAAATAGAACAATAAAATTACATAAAATAACTAGAAATAATTCAACAACTCAGTTAATATTTCTTCCTGGTTGAAGAGTAGATTGTGTCCTCTTTCCGCCATAGTAATTTTCTTTTTTATCTTTTTTTTTTTTTGTCAGTCGTGGGGCTTGAACTCTGGGCTTGGGCGCTATCCCTCAGCTCTTCTCCTCAAGCTGATCGTTCTACAGCTTGAGCCACAGCACCACTTCTGGTTTTCTAGTGGTTTATTGGAGATAAGAGTCTCACTGGACTTTTCCTGCCCAGGCTGGCTTTGAATCATGATCCTCAGATCTCAGCCGCCTCAGTAGCGAGAATTACAGGCATGAGCCAATGGTGCTTGACTTTTTCAAAATCTATTTTTATTAAAAGCTTAGAGAGATACCTCAATGGTAGCAGAACATCCACCAAGCAGAGGATCCTAAACATATCCAAATTACCACAAGGAGAGGCAGAAAATGTTTGTAAATTGACTGTGGATTGTATCAGCTGACGGTGTCTTTCAGACTTCCACCCATTGCCTGGCTTTTTGCCAAATACTTGTCAATTCCTGACTGACTTCCCACTCAATTTGAAGTACCTCCCAGTTTTCACAGGCTTGCACCGAATTCCAATTTGCTCCATGCTTATCACATCCTGATTCCTAGGTTTGCACCAACTCCAAACTTGATCCCTACTTTATTTCCAGGATTCCAGATGCCTGCAGACTCAGGAGGACCCACAACTGACTCTTTATTGGACTCTGGATTCTCAGTTTACTCGGCCTTGCAGTGATTCCCAGCTCACTCAGCTCACTCTCACTTTATACTAAGTTGAACTTGGAGGCACACAGAGCACTGGCAGTCAGTGCTGGAGTGGCATCTCTGACTCGGGCTTTACCCTCTCCATCAAGGTAGTTTTGCGTTCATGAATTTGAGTCCCAGGTTCAACTAGTGTTCTGGCTCCACATAGATGAGCAGGGAGTTTGTTTGCTTAGTCAGTGCAAGAGTGGAGTTGGGGGTTTGAAGATATAAAACTGCAGGGACTTCTGCTCTCCAAGGCTAAGAGTTCGTTCAGACTTCTAATGGTAGTCAGTGAGCAAGCACAGAAGTGTCCAGGTCTCTTCTCTGTCATCCGTTTGCTTATAGGATGCAGATCTCCCATCTCTTTAGGTTTTAAAGAGTTCCATGTGTTTGTACCTCCATTGACTCCTTCAGGTCTTTACAGGGGGCCTTTTCTCTTTTGCTTGTAGTCCTAATGGGACGGACTCTTCTTTCAATCCCCAATTTTGCTTCAATATTATACTTGGGTCCAGTGTTCATTTGTAGTTTGTTATTATAGTTTATAGTTCTTTATTTCTGATTTTGATTCTTCTCTTTCCACGTCACTGGTCTCTTCCTAGAGCCACGAATCTTAGGTGTTTCAGATTCATGGGGATGTAAGAGAATGCTACTTGTGTCAAGTCATCTTCTTCCCTTTTTTCTTTTAGGCTCATGAGAATTTATTTCTTTAGAGTTAACATATCAGTATTTTTATTCTTTCATTATGTCTTTCCAATTATATTGTAAATTATACACATACTATTTGCATAGTATATGTAGTTTATATTGGCTTTGTTTTACTCTGATAGTTGGTTCATATTATATAAAACATTTTTTTTGGTCGGTTGTGGGGCTTGAATTCTGGGCTTGGGTGCTGTCCCTGCGCTCTTCAGATCAAGGCAAGTGCTCTACCGCTTGAGCCACAGCGCCACTTCAAAACACTTGTTTTTTAATTTTAATATCTAAACATCTTTCTTCCTTTGTTTTTTCCTTTTCTCCTTTCCTCCCTCTCCCACCCTTACATTTTTTCCTTCACTTTTTCTTCTTCTTCTTTTCCTCCTCTCTTTTTTCTCTTTCTCTTCCTCTTTCTTAGCTCACTATGTTGTACCAGGTAGCGTGGAATTCAAAATAAAACCACTGTTTGGATTGTTGGGTTATAGGCATACACCACTTTGTTCAGCTTTAACCTACCAATTTATATATTCCATTAAATATGAGACTATTTTCACTACTTACAACATTTTTATTATGCTGATCATCTTAGGATGTCATCACCCTAACTTCAATTTTTAAGTAAAATTTAGTTTCAAAGACATAATTTAAATTCATTAATTTCTCTACTTGGTTCTTTAAAAAGTTTACACACATTTGCTGAGGCATCTCACTTGTTTGCTGAGAATTTACATGCATTATCAACATTTTCTTTTCTTTCAAGATCAAAGGACAATTTAAATATTTTCTCTGGTTTTTCATCTGTTTTATCTTGAGACCAGCCTTCATTGATTTTCTGCACATCATAATGTGTTCAGCTTTCTGGTTCTTAACATAGTGGATAATTTTTAGATTGCATCTTAAATATTATAAATGCTAAATTGGGAAGACTAATTTTTTTCCATTTTTATTTTCTCCAGTGAATACTATTTATACCTATTAGCATCAAATTACTCTTTTTTAAAAACATTATTGTAAAATAGTGTACAGAGGGGTTACAGTTACATGAATAAGGTAATGAGTACATTTTCTATTGAGCATTGTTACCTCCTTCCTTTTCCCCCTACTATCCCTTTCCTCTCCACCTCCCCAATTCTTCCCTCTCCCTACCAAGTTGGAAAGTTTGTTTTCAACATAGTGTCTTATACAATATATATATATATGTATATGTATATATATATATATATTGAACTTCTATATTCTATACCTCCACCACAAAGAATGACATTGCCCCATTTGTTAGGAAATAGAAAGACTTGGAAAAAATTATATTAAGTGAAGTAAGCTAGGCCCAAAGAAACATAGGTCTCGTGGTTTCCCAAATGACCCTTCTTTACATTACTTTCTTCTGGTAACCAGGGCACAAGCTCCATAACTACAACTCAAAGGGTTGACTGCTCCTCCATACATTTCATCATAATTTTAACAAAAGACTTTTCAAAATGTGTTATTTTCCTGCTCCTACTTTAGAGCATCCCAGGTACTTAGCACATCACTTCTGTACACGGCGAGGGGTATGCGATGCACGCAGATCAATGGCTGTCGCTGGAAAATGTCTTTGCCAGTCCCTCCTCTCTGTCATGGGGGGTCTTCTGTTCCACGACCTCCAACCTACCAGAACAGAAGGCGACGAGTGTTGCTCTGGCTGCCAGCCTGGAGGAGTGTAACATGGCCAAAGTCACTTCCAGAAGACATTTGCATTTTTTTTTATAAACAAATGGACACCGACAAGCGTAACTTTCTACATCTATCTTTCGTCGGCAACATCTTCCCATCTGGAATGACCGGATGAATCAAAATTCGCCTTTTGAAAGGCTGGAGGACGTTGAGAGCAGCTTTTTATTTTATATCCACAGGCTTGCAAGCGGCCAGTAAATCTTGGGGGCCTCCAGTGGGCACGCATGGGGGTCGCGCTACCGTTTCTCCACCGGCACCAGACCAACCGCCCGGCCGCCAAACGTTGCACCTGCCCGTGTCACATTGCAGGACAAGACCTTTGTCCCTCGTTGGGGTGAAATCTCCACGTCTGGGAAGTCACCCCAACCTCCAGATTGGCGGGCTCCACCGTCTAGAAAGCTGGAGAGCTACTAAGACCTCTGGGCCGTCTCTGTCCTCCATCCCTTGAAAGCCTCTGCGATTCTCGCCTTGTTTCGCTTATGCCAGGCACCACTCAAGTTACCCCTGACTTTGGCAGCCTGGGGCTTCGCCTAGGCCAGGCAAGGTGGAGCCAGCACTTGGACAGGCCAACCAGTCATCGCCAAGGGCCTGTGTCTGACCATCAAAGCCTGGAGTGCCCTGCCCCCACCCAGCCACCCTTCCACTCGGGGCCTCAGGGCGCTGAGTGCCCTGGGCAGGAAGCTCTGCTCCTTTCCTCATTCTCAATCTGATTTTCATTTCTCTTAATATTGAGGGAAGACACCTCATTGCGGGGAAGACTTAATCATGTAGATTTTATGTTTGACATAAACTAAATAGTTATATTCATAATTTTATAGTTATTACAAGTTTAAATGATATTTTAGGTACAGTTGGTTAAACTCTGTTACCAGAAATAATTTCACTTATTTCTTTTTTTATTTATTCATAATATTTATTAAATATATACTAGCTAAAAGCTAATAACAATCTATGTTCTCAAATACATGAGCAATTTTTAAACAATACTTAATAGAATAAAAAACGTTTTAAAAGGAAATATATTTCTTACTATAGAAACTCTTTATTTGAACGAACCTATGATAAAAGTCCAAAAATTTTAGGTCTCTGCCCAAGAACACTCAAGTGTGTATTGGGTGACTTCCTCTTGAAAATTAATTGTAGTTTCCAGAAAGCTAATTGATGAGCCAAAGAATGCATTGGTTTTTGTCTTTAGGCCTGGGATCTCTCCTCTGAAGTCAGCTGTCTCTCTTCTGTCACTGAATTTCACCTATTATAACATGTATCACTCATATTCTATTTGTATTGTGTAATGACCATCCAGAAGGAATATACACAAAAGTGTTTTTCCTCCCTGTGGGGGATTTTGTCATGTCTATTCATGACTGACAACACAGAATAAGTCCTCTAAGAACTTTACAGCTGTTTCTCGTCTATCAACTCCCAAATAGCTCTTCTCATTATGAATTATTTTATACTCATATTGTAGAAGGAGTGAGAAATGGTTTAAATGATAAATGATAAAGGTTATTTTGACTGATTAGGAAATCGGGAAATGGAAATATAGAGAGATAGATATATGCACAATTTGGAAGTTACTAAAAGAAGTAAAAGCAAGTGATAATTTCCAAAGCCTATGGTCCTGACACCATAATTTTAACCAAAACAGACAGCATGTATTTGAATCTAGTAAAGCACTTTCCACATAAGAGTATAAAATTCACACCTTTTGGGTTTTTTCAATTTCCTGGAAATAAATCAGTGAGGATATGTGCAGTGGGTACACTGTGAACTGTTTTTCATTTGTTTCGTGACTAACCAAAGAAAAATTTAAGTGGAAGCTAGAGTAGGAAAATTCTAATGGATGAAGCCAGTTTTATGAGCAAATATGGAGCTCACTTTGATGAAACTCTCGGTGTGTCTGCATGTTCCCCTTAGAACAGTGATAGCATCTCAGGTCACCAGCTAGAATTGGTGACGTTAGGTATACCCACTATGATGCCTAAGGACAGAGGCTGAATCTGCCTCCCATGTGTATCTCATTTTAGTCTTTGCATTTTATTATCCGAGGTTTCCTGAGTTTAGGTTACATATGAATTTTCTTTCACCTTCTTAGTCCAAGATATCTTGTATTTGCAATGTCTTCCTCCAACTTTAAAAATTTTTCAATATTTTAATTTGTCTGCAAAGACAAATATGGCTACACAAGAGAGATCATTTTTTAAAAAACAACCTTTAATTTTATTAACTCGATTATCTATCTTCCTTTGCTTTAATTTTTTTTTTTTATTTGGTCTGGTTGTTGAACTCTGGGCCTGGGCATTGTCCCTCAGCTCTTCAGCTCAAGGCTAGTGCTCTACCACTTGAGCCACAGCGCCACTTCCAGCTTTTTTTTCTACTTATGTGGTGCTGAGGAATCGAACCCAGGGCCTCATGCATGCAAGGCAAGCGCTCTACCACTGAGCCACCTTCCCAGCCCCCTTCCTTTGCTTTATATAAAGGTATGTCAATCTGTTGGTTCTTCTCAAAGAACCAACCTTTTGTCTCAATTAAAAACATATTCCTTTAGTTTTCATTTCAAAATTTCAGTCCTTTTTTTTCTTATCTACTATATTAGGTTTGGCTTACTCTTATTTTTCTACATGCTTGAGTTACATCATTTGGAGTTTCTGATTTTTTAGGGATAAGTTATATTTCCTCTCACTGATTTTAACACTGATTCTGTTGTATTCAGATGGTTTTGTTAACGTAAGCTATCATTTTAAATTGATTTTATAATTATTTTAGTTTCTTTTTTTCAGTGACTTACTGATAATTTACCATTGAAAATTTTAGTCTGTATTTGTTCATGTAAAGTCTATTTTTTGGATTTGTTTTATTCCATTATGCTCTCATAAAATCCAGGAAATTATTATCAGTTTCATTGTATAAAGATATGATTTGTGTCCTAAGATATAATCTATTTTAGAGAATTTTACCCTGGAATGTATTTGGGTTAAATATTCTGTGGATAATGATTAACTTTATTTCATCTATAGTATTATTTGTGAGGTTTCCTTGTTAAATTTTTGTCCCAAGTGGTGTATCTCTTGGTGAGTAAGGATTCTTAGTTAAAGTCACCCACTATTTTCATGTTGGGATCTATTTATGTACTTACTTTATGAGATTGGATCCATCTGTGTTTGGTGTATGCTTATAAATGTCAGAAGGAATGTTTCTTTGTCAGTTAAAATTGACTTTTTTCCCTATGTAAAAAAAATTTGATTTGAAGTCTACATCAAGCTATAAAGAGAGATATTCCTCCTTAATTTAGAGTTCTGTTTTCTTGAAAAGTAGTTTTTATTCTTTCATTATAACTATGTTTTTTTTATTGTGGTCTGTAACATTTATGAGTTGTATGAGCTTTGACAATATAGTTATTTCTTCCACATTGGGTGATATATACATTTCTTTTGTTTTGCATAACATCAGCTGTTCCCTCTTTCCCACTTGTTCCCTCCCTCCCATCGCTGCCATTGAGTTACTTAGTTCATTTTGGTCAATGTCTTGTGCAGCTGATGGGTTCTGCTGTTGTATGTTTTTCCCTGATTCCCTCTAGTTCTGTGTCGTCCTCCTGGTTTCCCACTGGTGTGCACATATATACCATACATGTGATCATCAGCATGGGGTTATTTAGTAGTGATTTGACCAGATGAGTGGAAATATTTTGTTTCTTAAGCCTTGTTAATTTTGTTGTATCATCTTACGTTTTCGATTTAACATCCACTTATCAGGGAGACTATGTGCTGTTGGTCTCTTTGTACTTGGCTTACCTCGCTCAACATGATTTCTTCTAGCTCCATCCATTTCCCTGCAAATGCCATTATTTTGTCCTTTCTAATGGCTGCATAATATTCCATTGTGTATAGATACCACAATTTTTGGATCCATTCATTCGTGGTGGGACATCTGGGTTGTTTCTATATCCTAGCTATTGTGAACAGTGCTGCAATAAGCATCGAAGTGCATGTGTTCTTGTATACTAGCTCTTGTTGTTCAGCATAGATGCCTAGAAGTGGTATGGCTGGATCACTTGCCATTTTTATCTCTCCTTCTAAGAAGTCTCTCTTTAGTTCCTTCGCCCATTTAGTAATTGGTTTGTTAGGTTTGGGAGGGATTAGTTTCTTGAGTGCTCTGTATATACTGGATATTAACCCCTTGTCTGATATTTTGCTGGTAAATATTTTTCCCAGTTAGGTGATTGTATTTCTAGCTTGGTTGCTATAATTTTAGCTATGCAGAAACTTTTTTTTAAAGGTAGTCCCATTGGTCGAGTCTCTCTCCAATTTGTTGTGACCCTGGAACTCTGTTAAGGAAGTTCCTTCCTGTGCTTATAAGTTCAAGTGTCTCTCCTACTCTGTCCTGCAGTAGTTTTAGATTCAGGTTTGATGTTTAGGTCTTTAATCCATTTTGAGTTGATGTTAGTTGCACAGTGACAGGCTGGGGTCCACTTTTAATTTTCTGCATGTGCCCACCCACATGTCATTCAGCCTTTCCAGATTGTAAAATATTGCTTCACTCATAACACTTATAGTAATGTAGTTTCCACAGAAGCTTCCACAGAGAAGCTTTGATTTCTTTGTTTCTCAGATTGTATTTTATAAGGTCCTAAGATGGAGGCATCATAGAGTAGAAAACAGACACTAAAAATAACTTATAATCTAAGCTTTTTATGTAATTGTCTATGCTGCTATTGCCATAATCTACTCTGTCTTAAACGTACATTACTTTCCCGTTCTCTAATTTTGAATATAGCACACAATATGTTTTAAGTCCTGGACAGCTGGCAGGATTGCCTTTCAGAGGATTCTAGTGGAGACTATGTCTTACCTCTTTTAGACCTAGAGATTATCCTTCCTCTGTTCCTTATGACAATGATCACACTTCAATGCCAGCAGTGTAAGTCCACCCTCTTAGAGATACATCTCTCACTCTGAGCAAAGTCTTCTATGTATTCTGACTTGCTGGATAATGTACCAGTCACAACCACTTCATTCTAATTACATCTGTAAGTTTCCTTTGAATGTGAAGCAATATATTCCTAGGCTCCAAGAATTTGGAAAACATTCTTGCATGAGCATCTTCCATATGGCCCCTGAAGTCTGAATTATATGGACTACTCATGACAATCTGGTAGGTCCTGAGATAATTGTTTCATAATGGTGCATATCTGAATCTCATTCTACATTTTTAAAATAAAGCATTTGTTTAAAATAACAATATACAATCTACATCACACCACAAAACCTACTCAAGTATAAGCAATGCCCACAAATACATGTCATTCAGCCTTTCCAGATAGTAAAATCTTGTTTCACTCATAACACTTATAGTGATGTAGTTTCCACAGAAGCTTCCACAGAGAAGCTTTGATTTCTTTGTTTCTCAGACTGTATATTATAGGGTTGAAAGATGGAGGCATCACAGAGTAGAAAACAGACACTAAAAAATCTATAAGATGTGGAGAATCAGGGACTGGCTTCAAATAGGCGGTGGCACCTGTCACCAAAAATGTGGTGACAACTATGAGATGAGGCACACAGGTGGAGAAGGCTTTGGACCGACCTGGTAATGATGGCTTTCTCAGCACTGTACTGAAGATGTAAGCATATGAAATCCCAATGCACACCAAGCAGAAAAGCCCCCATATAACCCCAATGGTCACACTAACGTCAATTGTAACATGCTTCTTAGAGCAAGAAATCTTCAGTAAAGAGGGGACATCACAGAAAAACTGTGGGACTTTTCTGGAGCCACAGAAAGATAAAGAAAAGGTCCCAGCTGAGTACAGCGCTCCAAAGATACTCCCAAATATCCAAGAAGTGGCTACCATCTGCACACAAATCCCCTTATTCATGATGACATCATAGCGTAGTGGGTGACAGATGGCCACGTAGCGGTCATAAGACATAGCGGTCAGTAGGAAAAGCTCAGACCCAACAAAGTGAATTACCAACCAGACCTGACACACACACCCTGGGAAAGAGATGAGGCTCCTGTGGGTCAAAGAGTTCAGAATAAGGTTAGGGACTGTGACTGAAATGAGGCCCGCATCCAAGAAGGCCAGGTTCTTCAGGAAGAAGTACATGGGGGTGTGAAGACACGGGTGCACTGTGACAAGGATGAAGATGAGGAGATTCCCCATGAGAGCCTCCAAGTAGATAAGCAGGAACAGAAAACCATGGACGATCTGGAGCTGCTTACTGTCAGAGAATTGCATGAGAAGGAAGTTCACTTCCACTGAATAGTTGAACATGATAGTCACTGCAAAGGAAGAAAGATCACAGCATTAGGCTGATGACATTCCTCCTCTCTAGCAGAACATTTTCATTTCTGCAATAGTCCAGGCACATAGTGTTTATAACACTTCCATACTTTTAAAAATATATGCAACATTTTAAAAATATGAAGGTCCCATTTCTACATGTGTTAGAATAACCAATGTTGAATGTGCCAATTAGAGTATTTGAAAAATTATCTTACATTGGATTTGACATAGTTTTATGTTTCTTCATCAGGTTTCTCCTGTATCATTCATTTATCATTAGTAAAACAACTGTACACTTAGTCCTGTATTTAACACTTACCAATAATTTTATAGAGAATAAAGTTATTTTCTTGAGCAATGCTACCCCTATCAGTGTTCTCACTCACATTGATCCCTCCCTTCTCTGATCAAGTATTCATAAACTTCCTTATATAACTATGTAAAGGTAAGTTTTAAAACTATGTAAAAATGAATGAAAAACATTTCATATTTTACATACAAATGCATTAAAATGCTAAGGGTGAAAAGTGAAAAAGATATCTCATTCTCTATTCCATACGCGTATGTATATATATATATATATATATATATATATATATATGCATATACACACATATGCAGACATAATCATTTGAATATACTATTTTAGTGTTAATATTGTTTTTTTGGTTTTTTTGGGAGGGTCTGGTCATGGGGCCTGAACTCTAGGCCTGGGCACTATCGTTCAGCTCTTCAGCTCAAGGCTAGCACTCTACCACTTGAGCCACAGCGCCACTTCTGGCTTTTTTTCTTTTTGCTTATGTGGTGTTGAGGAATGGACCCAGTGCCTCATGCATGCAAGGCAAGTGCTCTACCACTGAGCCACTTTCCCAACCCTTTAATATTATTTTTGACTAATGAAAAACTTATGAAATAGGCTGAAATTTTAAATCATATTAACCATTCCCAACAGAGCGCTTTTGTAAATGTTGTAAATGTTCTAATGTACATGCTATCTCTCTTTAATATACACATACCAATACAGATAAACCATAATACATCCAGTTTTATTAGAATAAAGATGGATGTATATATTATAAATAAACACAGGTGCTAATAAATGTAGTTCTAGTAAAAAGAATCTTGGTGATGGTGAGCAGTGTCTTAGAGTAGACATTTATCTTTCAATATAAATGAACACTTCAGTGTTTCAGAAAGTTACCTGTATGAAAAATGTATTTAGGGGAAAGCAGGACAATTATAGTTGCAATTGAATATTTTTCCATAGGCCATTTATTTTCTTTAAAAAATCCCCAAGTGACAATTTACTAATTACCTCAACTGATAGCTTTCCAACTTGTCAAATCTTCTCAGTTTCTAGGTGAGAAAACAGAGCTTCATGAGTTCTAAATTTCAAGTATGGCATACAGGTGAATGTCAATAAGTTTCTCTTTTCCAACCTAAAGCACCAGGACTATTGATTGAACCTTCTCACTTATCTAAGGACTAAGAAAATTGACCCTGATGATAGTTGATTTTCCTGAAGCTGAAAACTCTCTTTTCTTTGCAAGCAGAGTGAGTAGGGATAATCCCTGGGTCAGGCTGTTTTGAGGATGAAATCTTTACATTCCTGCAGAAGTTGATATAAATTATAACACTTTAAAAAAGTGTTTATAGCATGTATTTGCTGTAAAGGAGAGTCTCTTCCATTCATACATAGAATGAACTCATCAAATTCCCCATCCATTATCTTTCCTTCTTACAATTTTCAAAAGAACACATGTGTTTAACATACTTGTATGTACCCTCATTCACCTTCTCTGTTGGCCCTCCCATTTCTAATAGTACATACCCCTATAGATATTTCTCCAACTGTAATGTATATGTATTAATATATATTAAATCCAAATAAGATTTAATTTTGTTTTCAGGATCTTTATGGTATCTTCAATTATATTTTCCATGGGCTTATATTTAGGAATTATTTCTACCTGGAAATTAAGGGTGGTGATACTGTAAAAAATTTCAAATAATCCTTTTCTTTTTCTTTCTGTCTTTGCCAGGAATGCAGATAGAACTTACGGTCTTCTTGCTAGGTAGTTATTTTACTACTTGAGCCACACTTTCAGCCTCCTTTATTTTACACTTCATCGTTTTTTTGGAAAGGGTTTTACATTTTGTCCAAGATGCAGCTTCTTACCCAAACTTCTTGCTTATTGAAGATTTCTAGTGTGACTCCATGCCCAGATTATTTGTTGAGATGGAGGGGTCCATTTTTTTCTTGTGCATTTCTTGAACTTACCTCTTCCTGATCTTTGCCTTGAATAGCTACATTTCAAGAAGGCCAAGGCCTGATTTTGCTTCCTCCAATGCCTTATGTGTGACAAATACTGAAAATCTTAAGAAATAAATCCACATGAAATGGTTAAAGGCAAATATGGAACCTAAATGTTGCAACTGCAATGAAATTTAATACTATCTTTCTGAAACATTAATGTTTTCTAAGAGTAAGAGATTTTCTTTCATTCTTGAGTCTAATGAAGTGAAAAGCTTAGATTCTATGATTTCCAAGATACTTCTATCTCTAAAAAAAGGCTCATTGTTTCATATACATTATAATATTTATGGAATTTAGTTCCTATACAAAGCATTTTCTTGAGCTATTGTGTTTCAGTACTTTCAAAACCCATAGCAAATCCATTCAGAAATACGAAAAGCATTGACATATTATGTGTGGTAAATGAAGTTAAGTCAGGTTTTAAAAAATTATCTTCATGCACATAAATAACACAAAAGTATGTCACTTTCATTTGTTTCCACTTTATTTAGTTATGAAATTATTCTATATGCAAATGATAGGGATATTTAATGAGTTTTTCTTTTCTTTGTCAATATGATTTAATTTACCTCTGTGTTATATTAAAACAATGCACACCATCATTCCTAAAGTCACCTTGATGAGCTTTTATATATTAAAGGTAGACAAATTTCACAATATGGTATTGAGTCTTAGGAGAACATGGGGGAAATGGAAAGGGGTTTGAAAAATTCCTAACACAAAGATTCATGTTCCAAGAAAATTGGTTATTTCATATGTCCACTGCATGAAATTATCTAGCTATACCCCATACCTATTAACTATAATGTATAAAATTAATTTAAAAATCTTGTATTAACTAAAGGAAACACTTCAAAAGACATTTAGATTTTATATAGACCAGATCTTTGATTGACAGTTTGTACACACAGAAAAACGTTTTTGTTTTTTTGCATGTACTTTTTTATGCATTGATCAAGACTCCTTTTCCCACTGGCTTTTCAACCATCATATGCAGTTGTTGTATTCAGACTCACCTGATACGATTCAAGGTGCTAATGTTAGAGCTCTTCTACAATCCATGGCATGAGGGGGAATATGAGCGAGTGTTATGCTGTCCCTTTTTAATTGGTGTGACATAATTTTTAGTTCATTTTGCATCACCGTTTGGGAACACAAAGGAATGAGAACAAACAGTTCTCATGGGGGCCATGATGCACGTTCTTTATGGAGCCTCATTCACTACCAAGAGTGAGTGCAGTGAGTGCAGCCAGGCCTGACCTGCATGCCTGTCATCTTTGCTACTGCGGTGGGGTTTTTTGTTTTTGTTTTTCTCTAGGGCCCCAGAAAGTTTTACTTGACTTCTGACTGGAGACTCATCAAAGGGTGCCCAGTACATTACTGTAATCCATTCGCGTGTTCTAAATTCTGTGACAAAGTAGGAGCTCATTTGTATCTCTTAAGTGTTTTAACTACTTTAATTAAAGAATCATATCGTGTAGATTATTATTTAGATTAGAATATTACCATTGTAATCTAAGAATCTCACAATATGAAGGTGTATCTATAGTTACTTTCTTTCACTTCATATGTAAAGAAAAAGATCATGAATGTATGACTTTTAATTATAAAGAACTATAATTGAAATTTTGTCTATCATTATAAAGATCTGAAATAGCTTAAATTTGATCATCATAACAACAGCTATCTAGTGCATAACTAATTCCAAGAAGTTTAGTCAGATTAACTGTATTTTTTTTATTTATTTTTTGGTCAGTCGTGGGGCTTGAACTCTGGGCTTGGGCACTGTCCTTGTGCCCTTCAGCTCAAGGCAAGCGCTGTACCGCCTGAGCCACAGTGCCACTTCCAGATTAACTTTAAAATTAAAAAATACATTAAAATTAAGTAAAAATAAGTATGTAAAGCTGTAAATGACCTGAAGAATATTTTCTTGTAAACACAATATGAAACCAAATAGAAAAGTATCTTACAGTACAGAATGAAGTCATGTTCTTCAAAATTTGAATAATAAACCCTAACATAATTATAAATTATATAAAAGATTGCTTAGCATTAGAACAGGTGGGTAATACAATTCTATAACATAAAATATTTTTGGGTTGAGAAGGTGGCTTAGTGGTAGTGCCCTTGCCTTGCATGCATGAGGCCCCGTGTTTGATTCCTCAGCACCACATAAGTAAAAAGAAAAAAAGCCCGAAGTGGTGCTGTGGCTCAAGTGGTAGAGCACTAGCCTTGAGCTGAAGAGCTGAGGGACAACGCCCAGGCCCAGAGTTCAGGCCCCACAACTGGAACCCCAAAAAAGAAGATAAAATATTTTAAGAGAAAATTATCATTGTAATGAAATAAAAAATCCCTCTCTATAAAATTTAGCATTCATCTTAAGTACTTAAACTTATTGAAATAGCAAGTATAAATAAATTTAAAAAAATTCTAAAAAGAATGGAACAGATGTCATTACTGAGAGCTCATTGAAAATATACTTTTGTAGTTAACTATTTTATTATTATTATTTTTTTTGGGTCCAGTTGTGGCGCCTGAACTCTGGGCCTGGGCGCTGTCCTTCAGCTCTTCAGCTCAAGGCTAGCGCTCTGCCACTTGAGCCACAGCGCCACTTCCGGCTTTTTTTTTTCTTTTTGCTTATGTGGTGCTGAGGAATCGAACCCAGGGCCTCATGCATGCAAGGCAAGTGCTCTACCACTGAGCCATCTTCCCAGCCCAGTTAACTATTTTATTGGAGGTTGAGCTGAAGATTTTCCTTAATCACAAGTCAACACTGTCATAAATCCTCAAATGGGGGCTAGGAAGGTGGCTCAGTGGTAGAGCACTTGCCTTGCATGCATGAGGCCCTGGGTTTGATTCCTCACCACCACATAAACAAAAAGAATAAAAGCCGGAAGTGGCGCTGTAGCTCAAGTGGTAGAGTGCTAGCCTTGAGCTGAAGAGCTGAGGGACAGCGCCCAGGCCCAGAGTTCAGGCCCCACGACTGGACCCTCCACAGCCCCAAAAAATCCTCATATGTATGATTTGCAATGAAACAAATTTAAACATTGAATATAAACACATACCGTCACACAAATGATATAGAGCACTAATTCTCATTGAGATAAAAACAAAGTTCAACAGAACAAACAAACAATATTAGTAGGGCAATATGATTCTGCAAAATGTCTCCTAAAATTAATTTAAATGTATCAAAGTTCCCAATTTATTCACTAACTGAAAGAAATATAAATGCGATTTTAAACAATGGAAGCATTTAATCATTTTAATTATTTATACTATACAAAATTATGGAATACCACACAATAATTATAATCTTTCAGTATATAATGAAAATGTCAAGATATTTAACATTTCCATCTCCTAAATATTTATTATTGGATATATGATAAAAAATATGTATCTGTGGATTTAAATGTTCTTATATATGTAGTACCTATATATGGACCACATAAAGTATGGTTAATTTCACTATGTATGTGCAGTATGTATATGTAGTATGTATTTGTCAAATCAAGGTAACTGAGATTTCCATTTATCATTATTTTGTCTTTGGAGGTTTCATATATATACATATATGCATATATAGTATATGTGTGTATTAGAGTATCATAAGCTATACTCACATCCTTATTCTATCAAATTTTTTACTATAAAACTATATTTTTATATCTAGGTTTCAAGCTCCTGTACTATGGACAGCTGGCCAACATGCTTTCCAACTCCAAGTCATCATAGAAATACATTTGGATAGATATTAAAATTTGGAATGAGGCTGGGAAGTTGGCTCAGTGGTAGAGCGCTTGCCTTGCATGCCTGAGGCCCTGGGTTCGATTCCTCAGCACCATATAAGCAGAAAAAGCTGGATACGGTGCGATGGCTCAAGTGATAGAGCACTAGCCTTGAGCTGAAGAGATGAGGGACAGTGCCCAGGTCCAGAGTTCAGGCCCCATGACAAACAACAACAACAACAAAAAAAAGAAAGAACGAAAGAAAAGAAAAAGAAAGAAAGAGAAAGGAATGGTAGAGAAAAGTGTTCCCTTTCTTTTATATTTTTTTATTTTATTGTTTTCTTCACTCCTGGGGCTTTCAAGGCTGTCCTTGAGATCTTTGCTAGTACTCTGCCACTTTGAGCCACTGCTTCATTTCTGGTTGTTGAGTGGTTAATTGGAGAGAAGACTCTCATGGGGACTTTTCTGCCAGGCTGACTTCAAACCACAATCCTCTGATCTCAGCCTCCTAAGTAGCTAGGATTTCAGATGTGAGCCACTGGTGCTTGGCTTTCTCTCTTTCTTTGGCTTATTTCACTAAACACAACAACTGTTCTCTAGTCTCACCTATTTTTTGTAGAATGTTTGGATGCCATTCTTTGAATGACACAATCAAACTCCATATTTTTATCCATTAAATTATTGCTGGTTACTAAGTTAAGTAGAGCGCTACTGTAGATGTGATATGCAGGCTTCACTTTGATGCATCAACATCATTTTCCTTGGATATACACCAAAAAGTGAAGAGGTGCATATTACTGAGGTTCTACTTATACTTTTCTGAGTAATCTTCATCCTATTCTAAGGAACACCTGGAATAATTTACTTTTCTACTAATAAAAATAAATCTTATTACCCTCTACTCTTTTGTTATTTCAAAATGTAACTAACACTTAGGTCAACAGTGAACAAGTGAAGATTTATGCTACAAAGTTGAAACAAGTTATCTTCTTGATGCAGAAAGGAATATGCCTCTCAATTTTGAGAGAATAAGTAAAGAAAAATCTTAACTTATGGAGAAAGGCTAAAAGTGTGGAATGATAGATTCTCCAGGAAATGTATTAGCATCATTGCCCCAAACTAAAGATTATTTACTTTTTAAACTATTTATCTTGTATTGTAATTTAAAACACACCATATTTTGTTTTCATGTTTTTCTTCTTTAAAATTGTATTTTATTGTAAAGATGCTGTACAGAGGGGTTACAATTACGTGAGTAATGAGTACATTTCTTGTCCAACATTGTTATACCCTCCTTTGCTTCTTTCTACTATCACTTCCTTTATGCTGTTTTTCTGTTCTTTCTTTTTTAATATTTTTTTATTGTAAAAATACTGTACAGAGGGGTTACAGTTAGACTAAGGTAATGAGTACATTTCCTATGGAACATTGTTGCCTCCTCCTTTTTTTTTGCCCTATCATCTCTTCCTTCCCACCTCCCCAACTTCTCCTCCCACTCCTCCCTCCCCCAACCCTTGGCAAAGTTATAACATAGTGTCTTGTACAGCTCATTATTACAATGGATCAACCTGTATCCCTTTTTTAAGCATTTTGTTTTTCCCCTTCCCCTCCCCAAATTAGAAAACTGTATATACAAGATGCATGGCACCAGAATCAAAATGGTTTATAAACAATAGCAAGAAAGAAATTAAAACACTTGTGTTCCTGTCTTGGGGTTCATTTTGCTTAACATCATCTTATATGGTCATATGTACATAGCTTTTGATCTTTTCTGCTTGTCCTACACATGTACTAGTTATTGCAAATAAGTCAAACCATCGGACTTACATTTCTTTGGGTCTAACGTCCTTCATTCAATATAATTTTTTCCAAGTCTTTCCATTTCCTAACAAATGGGGTGATGTGAATTCTTTGTCATGGAGGCATAGAATTCCAGGGTGTGTGTGTGTGTGTGTGTGTGTGTGTGTGTGTGTGTGTGTGTGTCACATTTTCTTGATCCATTCATCTACTGAGAGACTTCTGGGTTGGTTCCATATCTTAGCTATGGTAAATAATGCTGCAATAAATATAGTTGTGCTGGCAGCTTTAGTATAGCCCTGTTTGTGATTGTTTGGGTAAATGCCCAAAAGTGGAATATTTTGCACAATTTAGGGAAGCCCAAATAATAAAGACATCATACTTGCATGCATTTATATATATGCATTTGTGTATTTATACACGTATCATGTATGTACATATATATCATGTAGAATCGAAGCACGTTTTCTATAAATGATAAAAAAGATACCACAAAAATACCATGTATTGATCTGAAGTGATAGGAAACATACTAAATTATTGGGCCCAGATAATTACTGACTTAAAACATATCAAGACTATTTTAAGTATTCATGACTTAAGAATAATCCAAGCTAAATACTAAAACAATGAGAATAATGATAATAAATAGGGAAACAAACACACTATCTATAGAATAAACAAAGCCAAATATTTCTTGAAAATGCCATTCTTATAATTATTGAAAGCCAACCAGCCTTTAAAATAAAATTGTGAACAGCAGTGCTGGGACTAAAGATAAGGAAGCAATACAAGCTGGAAAATACAGAAGAGGATATTATAAAAGTTATGCTGGTCATTTTTTGGAT
Source organism: Dipodomys ordii (assembly GCF_000151885.1). Classification (NCBI taxonomy): domain Eukaryota; kingdom Metazoa; phylum Chordata; class Mammalia; order Rodentia; family Heteromyidae; genus Dipodomys; species Dipodomys ordii. Next base: position 625,436 of record NW_012267243.1, read on the forward strand.
GGCAACTGCCTGGTACAACTATTTAAGGAAAATAAAAAATATGTTGATGCATTATAATATTAATATTAAATGGTATTGTCTCTTCCTCACCAAAAATTACATGACTTACCAAAATTGGAAAGAAAGAGAAAATTCAAGTTGTACTACAACTATTGAACAAATTGCGTCTGCTCTTAGTCAACTTGACTATAAAATTAAATATACTGTTCTAAAATTGAAGTGAGATACATTTAAAAAGTATAGGATTTTTATTAGAGTGAAAATTTTCAAGACCTTGCTTATATTTACTTTCACAAAAATAAAATGTTTCATTTTGTTCATCAGCAACAAAATGGTGTAGCAGGCATCTGATAATTTTAATAATTCCTATAACCCTAGTTTTGACATACTATCTTAAGTAGCAATGTCATTTATTTGCTATACATTTTCCCCCCAAAATATTGCCCAGAGCCACTTTCATGTCTCGGTTTCTCAGACTGTAAATGACAGGATTCAGGCTGGGAGGTAACAAAGAATAGAAGACAGAAATGAAGAGGTTCAGTGATGATGAAGATGGAGATGTTGAACCTAAATATGAAATAAACCCAGAAGAAAGAAACAAGGTTACCACAGTGAGATGGGGCATGCAGGTGGAGAAGGTTTTGAGTCTGCCTTGGGCAGAAGGAATTCTTAGAATGATGGCAAAAATGTGGATATAGGAAACAATCATTAAAACAAAGCATATGAAAGCAAAGAAACAGCTAACAATGATGAATATATATTCTAGAATTTGCTCCCCAGGACAAGAAAGCATAAGTAATGAAGGAATATCACAAAAAAACTGATGCACTATATTGGGACCACAGAAGTGGGCAGAGAAAGTACCTGCAGTATGAAGGGATCCATATAGACACCCACTGAGCCATGCAGCCTTCAGCATTTGCATACAGGTGCCTCTGTTCATGGTGACCTCATAGTGCAGGGGATGACAAATGGCAGCAAAGCGGTCATAGGACATCACTAGGAGAAGGGCAAACTCAGTACCCGCCAAAAATATAACAAGGAAGACTTGTAAGACACATCCCCCAAAGGAAATTGAATGAGTATTTGATAGAGAGTTTATAATAAATTTAGGGACAGTGACTGAGATATAGCAGATGTCAATCAAGGATAAGTTCTTCAAGAAAAAGTACATGGGGGACTGGAGACGCTGGTCTATGGAGGTGAGGGCGATGATGAGAAGGTTCCCTATCAATGCAACCAAGTAAATAAGGAAGAAGAGGGTGACACACAGTCTCTGCAGTACTTGGTCATCTGGGAATCCCATGAGCAAGAATTCAGTTATGGTGGTCATATTGGTTAAAGTCTCCATCATTTTGATTCTTGTCTGTGAGAATACAGGGAAAATTATCATTGTTTCATTTAGAGTTTGAATTTTTTCCTTGGTAATATTGATTAATTCTAAGGATATTTCAAGGAAATTTCTATGAAATAAGCTAGGATATCACATCTTGCACATTATATTTTTGAATCCATGTAATTTTTGTGAGTCATTAAGAGCAGTCTGTGATTAATTGAAACCAATAATTTCATGAAATAAGCTTAATATATAACTTTTCCATTAATGAATATTTTCTATGACTTTTCTAGAATAAGCTAAAAGTAGTAAAAGATTTTTGAATTTGATAAAGAATTACTTATTAATGATACTGGCAATCTGCTTTAATTCCTGATAAATGTTTCATAGCTGAAGAGATATAATAAATGATTTCAAGATTTTCCTTTCTTTATTATTCCCCACATTATTATACTATAGGTATAGAGTAAAAGTTAAGTGATTGTTTATAAAATTTGTCTGAAACAACTGTAGAATTTAGTGATAATAAGCTACCTTTTTCATCTCATTAAAGTTAATACTGAGTCCCTGGTATGCTTACCAAGGTTTCAAGTGAAGGAGATATTTTTGAAAGAATAAATAGAGTGTGAGAGGAGTCATCATATTTCTTAACACTGTCTACACCAATTGTTCAGAAAAACTAGTTTTCAAAAATAAAAATTAGGACACATGTCTTATACAGTACCTAATAATAAAGGCTTGTAATATATTTTATGCTAATGAAAAAAAGTGAAATGTAAGCATAGAAAAAAAGCAAACTGCTTAAGAAATGAATAGAGTTAAAATGACATAAAGAGTTTTATATTAGATGCATATAAGCAAAGGGAATACAGTTATCTAATGAATTATCACTATACCTAATTTCAGGATTCCATTCTTTGAAATACTGTGAATTGAATGACAAGAATGAGACTGGTAAAGGAAATTTTCTCACATAGGAAGAACACTTGGGTGAGCATTATTGTTGATCTAACAAGGTGTACATTCCTGTTTGAATATCACAGTTGTTCTGGTTATTAGAACATCCATTAATCTATTGCAGTATCATAAGAAGGAATGCATAATATTCTTTTTCTTGAATTTACTAAGTTCTAATCTTCCCTTTACTGACAGGTGCTGTTTTAACTATTACTTATGTAAGTATTCTATATATCTGAACTGAAACAATTACCTAATTAGTATGGAATCAAATTAATTATATTGCATAATGGAACAAGATTTCTGATGAGTATTGTTATCAGACACAGACTTAGAAGTACAAATATTTAGGTCCAACTTTAGGTAGTTTTTATATCCAATGAATTTTTTGTTTGGAGGGCTATTTCTGAAATGATATTAGAAGTACAAATATTTAGGTCCAACTTTAGGTAGTTTTTATATCCAATGAATTTTTTGTTTGGAGGGCTATTTCTGAAATGATATTACCAGTGTTATTAGCAATTGTGAAACTTACCTTTGTTATGTAAAGAATAACTGAAATTCATGATCTCAAATTTTGACAAATTATTACCATTTTCCTTTATTTTAATATTGTCATATTTATTACAAGGAAAATATAATTCATCCTACCTGACAATATGTCCACAGTATGAGAAAAGAAAAAAATATTTTTAGTGTAACTTTAATAGGGATAAACTATTAAAAGTTTTAATGCATTTAATTTTTATATTAGTGTGTAAAATTTCAATATACAAATTAAAAATATATACCAACATTAGTGATTCTTTGCCAAGCTTTTCCCATTTATTTTTAGATATTCTACAAAACTGAAATAAAAATATATACAACGTTTTTGTCTTAGGATGTAATGTTCTAAATTTCAGAATACGGATAAGAACAATGAAAACATTCATTATTCATATTGCACATAAATTGTGAATAACAATATTATGTACATAATTTTACCTATACATAACTATTCTTTTCAAAAACACCTTCGAAAGTAACCCGTTGATCAAGTAAATTTGTTTAGTTGAATTCTTGTCTGTATTTTTATATACAAAGTTGCCAACAAAGAAAGGTATTACATTGGTTCCCCTAATGACTCTGTGTCCTCCCAGTTGGATGCTCATTGGCACCAGAGGCACTGTGCCAGAAGATCTTCTGTTGAAAATGAAATATGATTCAGAATTAATTCACCCATTTTCTCAGGCCTTCCAAGAATATATCATGCAATGAGACCAACTGGGTTTGTGTGAACAGAGCAAGACAAGCAGAGCTGAGCAGTCCCGTGTACCCTGACTATGCATTTCTCCATCCCAGCATCCCTCCTCACACTATCACAGTTGTGACTTTAGCTTGCCACATGTAATTGAGCTATAAGCACCTTCAACTTTCCTCTGTGGCAAAGACTTTGTGCCCATTTTAGAAAGAGAATGGTGTTTAGAAAAAGAGTGCAGGTAACTTTTCCTCTGTGATTAAAGGAATAAGCAAGAGATTATCAAGTAAACCAGAACATTAGACCTCAGTAAGAGGAACGTAATGCCATTGTTGAGAAAGAGCATGTTTTCTGTAGAGCACAGAATCTTGAGATACATCAGAATTCTGGGAACAAGGAAACATCATTGTGATTTCAGTAGTTTAGACTTTTAGATGTTTTTTTGATTATTTGATATAAGTAGTTGTACATTGAAGCAGTTTAGATATAGTGCATCTTGAGCACTGTCACCCTTTTCAATATTCTCACCCACCCCTCCAAAGCAAGGCCTTGCCTTACTTAATTTTAGTTTATATATTCATTTGCCTTTTAACAAAGCAGTTTATGTGTACAATGCATCTTGATCTGTATCATCATAACTTCAACATCTTCACCCCCTTCAGCAGACCTCTTCCCTTAAATTTCTGAATTCTATGGTAGAATATACAATGAATTCTTCTCCACCTTAGTCTTCTACCTCTCTCTTACCCTCTTGCAAGTACCTTCTACCACACCCTATCCTCTTGCATGTACCTATCTCATGGCAAATTTTGTGGCCTGTAAAGAGCAAATAATCCATGAGCTAATAATATCTAAGATGAAAGCTATAGATTATAAATTTTATCTCTCCAAATGTTTTTATTATCATTGCCCTCAATGAATATTTCACATCCTTGTTTTTGAGCATCTAGATGGATGAGTGTGGTGTAGAAAAGAGAGACAAACATTTGTTATTTTTGGAGTTACTTTTGACTGGTTGAAGGTTCATGCAACTATGGAAGTAATAACACATATAGGTCAAGTACTTTGGAGTTTTAATGATGTGAGAGAATAGTGGTTTTCAGGAATGAAAGCCATTTTTCCACGAGATGGATCTGGGTCTTTTCGTGAGTCACACAAAAGACTGAGCAAGACACAAAGGAATAGTTACAAATGAAGAGGAATTTATTAAAATGAAAGTAGAATACATTACATCAAAGCAACAGACCTTATGAGTAAGATGACTTAAGGGTCCTGATGTAGCCTTGATAAGGTCTACATTTAGGCCAGAATTAGGTATACATGGATAAGTGCGGTATGCCTGAATTAGGGATGACTCTTGACTTACAGAGTCTGCTTTCTGAAGTTGGTGTTTGTGCTAAATGCCAATTCCCAGGTTTTTAAAGAAACATCATAAGTTGTTCATATGTATGAAGCAATAAGAAGGAGTTGTTGCTTGAAATGTCATTTTGAGGATGGTTCCTCAATAATTGCAAGTGGTACAAAATAGTTTTGGAACCCTCTTTGCTATAAAACAAATCAGTGATCATACATTGTCTGCAATAGGAGTGATCACTAGCAGAATGGAGCAATCATGAGCAGGGCCAGATACCAAGCAGTATTTGAAGCTGGTTCCTTCCCATTGTTCCTGCTACAAATGTTTCACACACAGAATAGAATTTAAATTAAGTTTAAATAAGTAATTTTTCTGAAACAGTAATGTGCTCATAAACCACATTTAGGGAACATATGTAGATGTATAATATTTATATCTTAAGAATAATTAGAAAAGAGAATAATGTGAGTAGATTAATGCACATTTTGTCTAGATGTAGTTGCAGTGAATGTTGTATATAATAATTTCTATGCAGTTAACAAAGGACCATAAAGTTTAGGGATTGATCTTTGAATATCTGTGTTGTCAATAGTTAAATATTGGGTGAATCATAAGCATATTTATCAATACTTATTTGAAATAAGTATATTTAGCCATTCATATCTGAATAAGGTTAAATCCTTAAATTATATTTTAGTTTATCAAATAAAAATATTAATTTATTTAATTCTACCATTACACTTTATATGATGTGTCAGATTGTCATATTAGATGACATATAATGCACAATTAAATAATTATTTTTAAGCATATGTATTTAGTTTTTGGATGACAAATGAAAAGTTTAGAAGAAAATAATCATAAGGTTGATTGCACAGGACTTAGTAGAATGATATTGGGATGGAGAGTAGACCATCACACACAGAACCCAAACACAATATTTAAAAATTGTATCTTAATGACATCACAAGATAAATCTAGAATACATTGTTATAATTTTCCTAAATACATCATTCCTAATATTACTTTCCCTGCAGCTTCCTTTACCTGTTTGTTTCTTAGACTGTAAATGACAGGATTTAAGAAGGGTGGAACTATTGTGTAAAGTACAGACAAAATCATGTCCTGGAACATTTCAGATCTTACTGGAGGTCTTAGGTACACAATTGAACCAGAAATAAGGAAAACAGACACCACAATAATGTGTGGTATACAGGTGGAAAAGGCTTTCCCACGCTCTTCTTTGACTGGGAACTTCAACACAGTTGAAAATATACGAACATATGATGTGACAATGAAGATAAAGCTACTGCCACCCATCCCCATGACACAAAGGAGATTGAGTAGTTTGTTGCTAAAGGTATCTGAGCAAGACAGCTTCAGCAGAGAAGGGATATCACAAAAAAACTGGTGGACCACATTAGACTGACAGAAAGACAGCCTGAATGTGTTGCCAGTGTGAAGAGCTGCATATGTGAGACCACAGAGTAGAGAAACCAGTGTAGACATAACACAAAACTGGTGGCTCATGATAACAGGGTAATGGAGAGGCTGACAGATGGCCACATAGCGGTCATGAGCCATGATGATGAGGAACAGAATCTCCACACATGCACAAAAAACAACCAGAAAGATCTGAGTTGCACAGCCCACCACAGAAATGGCCCTGTTGTCAGTGAGAGTATTGACACAGGCATTGGGGACAGTGATGGAAATGTAACATATGTCTGTGATGGACAGATTTCTGAGAAAGAAGTACATGGGTGTGTGAAGGTTCTGGTCAATGGTAGTGACAGTGATGATGATAAGATTTCCTAACAGGGTGGCCAGGTACATCATCAGGAGCAACATGGAAAGCAGGAGCCTGAGCTCCCACATCTCAGCAAAGCCTTCCAGAAGAAATTCAGTCACTATGCTGACATTGACCATGCTCTGAAAATTTTTGGTCATCTGGAAAACAGAAGGATGAAGAAGGTTACAATCCTTGCTAATTAACTGAACATTTCCTTGTTTGATATAATTTGTTTTCATGTGTCAGCAAAGTATTTCTTCCTGGGTTTCCTGTATATTTTTTAACATGCCAGATGTTTGATTTAAAGCTTGTAAGGAAAATAAGACAGTTTAGGATTCTGATTGTAGGCATAGCATATAAATTTCCACAACCATATCAGGCAGCTGAATTTCATTACATCACTGAAGAATAAATTAATTTTTATAACCAATCATTTGATGTATTGAGTTAGCTGAATTGGTCCAAAGAATTCAGAGAAAATTATCCAGTACAACATGTAAAACACATGTACATGTATGTTAATATACTTAACACTATGTAGCCATATATTTATGTTTATTTAAAATTGATTTTATGCATTTATAATGTACAAACAAAATTTAAAGTGATGAACTTTTTATATTATATACATATGTTATTGACATATACATTTCATATTCAATATTCATATACCACACATAGTATATATACTTAGGTAATGAGTAAGTGACAGACCAGGTAGATAATGACAAAGAGGGATGCAGAGGGATAGAGATAAAGAAATGTGCTCAGGCAATATCTGCCAAGTTTGAGATCTGCAGAGTAGACCAGTAGCTTCTAAAGTTGACTCATATACATAAGAAATTCTTTATTATTTTATAACTATTAAAATGCTATATAATGACATATTATATATTACATATATTATATCTTACAATATATCATTATGTTATATAGTATATTATATGTGTTAATATTAATAATAGATTAATATATAATATGTAAATTCGTGTTTATATTAATACTCTATTACATATAATATATAATATAATATAACCATTATTGCTTAATGTTGTTCAAAATCAAAGCCAGGCAACAAGGTTTGTGGTGAATAAGATTATATACTACTTTTAAACAATTAATTGTAGTAAGGAAAGTTAGCAAAAAACATAAATATAAAAACAAGGCAATGATGATAACTGAGAACAGTTATCAAAAAATAATAATCATATCCCAGCAACCCTGAGATATTCATGACAAGTCTTTCCCAATGACTATAATAGCTGGTTCATTAGACATGATTCAAAGAGATGCTAAGGAGAGTTGTCTTGGTGGAATGAAAGGACACAAACTAGTAGAGGAATCATGAAAATTTGACTATAACATATAAAGGTAATATGTAGATGCCAAACTTGACCAGGTTGTATATAAAAATGCTGTTGAACCTGATAAGAAATGTACTCATTACCTTGCTCCTATAATTGTAACCCCTCTGTGACAGTATTTTCACAATAAAAAACTTATTAAAAGTACTAAAATAAAATGAAACAGAGTCCGGAGGAAGATGGTGGAGGAGAAGCTGGAAGCCTAATAAGCTCTCACATAGAAAGCAGTTTTAGTGTTCCAGTGAAAGTCCTAAGCTAGAGAATCACACCAAGTGTTCTATCAAAGTACAGAGAGTTTGGCCAGAGAAGGAAGATCCAGTCAAAGAGACAGATCGGAGCACTTGCCAGCAGCCATGGCTGTGGTGGCTGTGGAGGCAGCCATGGCTGCCATACCAACAGAGAAAGTCTGGGACAAAGGCACCAGACATGGCATGTGAGTGGATAATATTCATTACCAGCAAGAACTGACAAAGAGCAGAAATATTCATCCTGCTAATCGCAGACCAGGGATGGCCCAGGAACCAAGACATCATCACTCCCCACAGAGCAAGGTGGGAAGGCAGCTCCTCCCCCATTACTGGAGAAGATCTCCATCTTTAATACTGACAAAGGCCGGGCGGCGCAGGTATCTCCAACCCAGTCCTTGAAGAAAACATTTAGAGTCATTAGCAGGTAACAGGAACCTGACCTGACCTGCCAGTCTCAGCAACACCTAGGTGAAGTCACCCTGCCCAGGCAGCACAAGCTCCATCCCAGGAGGAGTGACTCTGTTCACTGAGTAAACAGAGCCAGAGGCTGCCCTTCCCCACTGCAGCCTAGACAAAGGATTCAAACTCAGTAAAAATAAACCCTGAGAATGGCTCCAGGCTGAGCTCTGTCAGTGTTTCAGGAGCTAGCCCCTCAGGGAAAAGCTACTGATTGCTGATAGGCCTCAACCCTACCCAGAACCTAGACTCTTCACAGCAACTTCAAACTAGAGGAACCAACCATCTCCCTCATTTGTGATACTCAAAGGAGATCTCCCTCCCACTGAACTAGCTTAGTAGGAGGGTCACAAAGTCCTGGGTAAGGGAGAGGTGTCTGTCTGCTCAAACAAACTCTTAAGAAACCAGTCAAGTCCCAGGAAAACCAAACACCACAAGCAGACCAGAATCTCCACCAAAAAACTGGTTATGGACACAGGGGAGATACAAGATCCCCCTCCAAAAAATTTTTATTTTAAAATTTTTTTTCTATTACTTTTTTCTTATACTTTTATTTTAGGTGTATATGTGCATGTGTGTGTCCTTTCTTTTTTAAAAAAAGTCTCGTTTGACCTTTTGGTCCTTTTTTTCCTTTTCTTCTTCTCTTTCTTTTCTTTTTTTCTCTTTGTCTTTCTTTTTTGCACGACTTAATAGATGGTGTGCTCATCCCCAGATATATACCTGTTGTCAATTATTAGACCTTATCCCCATTGTGTACATACTTAATCCTGAAATTTATTACTTAATTCATAACCTCTTAGACTTAACTTCTTTAATACTAATATTATCTCTTTATACCTATATAAGTTTCAAGTATTCCAATTTTAAGAATTCTTATTTATTATTTTTCATTTCCTTTTTATCTTTCCCCTCCTCTCATCCTGTTTGTTCTCTCAATATCATTTCATTATACTTACAGAATTTTAAGTGTTTAATTTTTTAAATTTAAATGTTTGTTTTTCCTTTTTTCTTGTTTTCTAAATCTCTCTCCTATCATTCTGTCCAATCCATTTCCCTCTCCAATATTAGGACTTGGTTAAATTCACTCTCCTTTTACCTCTCTAAATAACCTCGAATCCTATTCCCCCCCCCAATTCTCTCTAAACCTAATAATTTCTGGTTTTCTGAATCCCTCTTTGATGTTCTTAGCCCTTTAATCCATAGTTGTTTGATGTTGAATAGATTGTATCTGTTGAAGTACATTGAATCTGCAGAACAAATCAACTAAGTGATTTAAGAATAAACAGTGAACACCAAATTAATGAAGTAAGTTCATACAAGATCTAAAACAAAGCTCCAACAACGAATTTGAACCCATCAAAGCCGACCAATTAGAAGGAAAAAAAAACAAAAAAAAACCCAAAATAGAAAGTCTTGACAGTAGGTTAAACCATGCAGAAGCTCGAATCTCAATACCAAATTTCAATTCAAACTCTACTACAAAGCCACAGTAATCAAAACAGCTTGTTACTCGCTCAAGAAGAGACCTCAGGACCAATGAAATACAATTGAAAACCCAGAAATAAACCCACAGATCTATAGCCATCTAATCTTCGATAAGGGAGCTAAAAAAATAGCGTGGAAGAAAGATAGCCTCTTCAGTAAATGGTGCTGGCAAAATTGGTTAATCACTTGTAGAAAACTAAAGCTAGATCCTTATGTTTCACTCTGCACCAGAATCAACTCCAAATAGATCAAAGACCTCAAAGTCAGAGCAGACACTTTGAAAACATTACAGGACTGAATAGCCAGAAACCCTAGGTCTCCTTGGCACCAGCCAAAATTTTCTTAATAGAGACCCAGAAACACAACAAATCAAAGAAAGTTTGGGCAAATGGGATTGCATGAAGCTGCAGAGCTTCTGCATGGCAAAGGACATAGCTAGCAAATCCAATATAAACCTGACAGATTGGGAGAAGATCTTCACTAGCCATACAACAGATAAGGGTCTCACATATAAAATATACTTGGAACTCAAAAAACTAAATCCTCCAACAACAAATCCTCAAGGAAACAACTTCCCAATAAATAAGTGGGCTAAAGACTTAGAGAAACTTCTCTGAAGAGGAAATAAGAATGGCCAATAGACTAGCCATGGAAGAAATGCAAATCAAACAACATTGAGATAGCACCTCACCCCAGTTAGAATGGCTATAATGAAGAACTCTAGTAACAATAGATGCTGGAGGAGAGGTGGACAGAAGGGAACCTTACTGCATTGTTGCTGGGAGTGTAAACTTGTTCAACCACTTTGGAAATAGTATGGAGGTTCCTCAAAAGACTCCACATAGAGCTCCCCTATGACCCAGCAATCCCACTTTTGGGCATTTACCCAAATGATCACAGAGAAGATCATATTAAAACTACCAGCATGACTATGTTTATTCCAGCATTATTAACCATAGCTAAGATTGAATCAGATATGATGCCCCTCAGTACATGAATGGATCAAGAAAATGTGGTGTATATATACACAATGGAATTCTATGCCTCCATCAGAAAGAATGACATTGCCTCATTTATTAGGAAATGGAAAGACTTGGAAAAAAATATATTAAGTGAAGTCAACCAGTCCCAAAGAAACATAGGTCCCATGGTTTCCCTTATTTGCAATAACTATTATATGCCTGAGACATGCAGAAAAGTTCAGATAAGATGATGATAAGCAAAATAAACCCCAAGATAAGGACACTAGTGTTTTTTTTTCTTGCTTGCTGTTGTTTTAAATTTTTTATAAGGTACCATGTGATTTTTTTTTGCTTTGTATGTCCCTTCCCCATGGTATAACCCCTCTTTTCACTGTATTTGATGTTGGTATAGTTTGGGTAGGGGAAGGGAAAAAACAATTTTTTAAAATAGGGATACAGGTTGACCCATAGCAATAATGAGATGTATAAGATGCTATGTCAAAAATGAACTTTACAATTTAGGTGCGGTGGGGGGTAGAGGGGCGATAAGGGAGTGTAGTTGTGGAGATGGGAGGGAAGGGATGGTAGGGGGAAAACAAAGATGAGACACCAATGATTGATAAGAAATATACTCATTACCTTGCTCATGTAACTGTAACCCCTCCTCTATACAGTGTTCTCACAGTAAAAACTTAGTTAAAAAATGAAACATAGATAGAATTGGTTAGTAATTGTAATTCTAACTATTCAAGTGATAAAGTTTGGAGGATTGTAGTTAGAGGCCAGCCTGGGAAGAAAAAATTTTAACACTCTATCTTTAAAATAACTAGCCAAATTTCAGGCTGCAGGTGTAGATCTAGTGGTAGGACCAAGATGAACAAGCAAGCAGAGCAAGCAAAAGGCCTTGAGTTCGAACCCTGATTTCAGTGAAGAAATAGGTAAAAGGCCACACTATTTAGTTTTAATAATTTTAACATTAAGAACAACCACAACAAGCCAGGCGCTGGTGGCTCACACCTGTAATCCTAGGTACTTCAGAGGCTGAAATCTGGGTATTATGGGTCAAAGTCAGCTGGGCAGGAAAAGCCTGTAAGACTCTTATCTCTAAAAAACCACTCAGAAAACCAGAAGTGGTGCTGTGGCTCAACTGGTAGAGCACTACCCTTGAGCTGAAGAGCTGAGGTACCGTGCCCAGGCCCAGAGTACAAGTCCCACAACTGGCCAAAAAAAAAATAAATAAAAGAACTACCACAACAAAAACAAATGAGTGACAAAATAAAATAAAATGTGACAAAATAAAAATAAAATAAAAATGTGAATCCTGAAACACATAGCATAAACTGTAGAGGAATTAGAAGTTTCTACATGCAATTAAAGTTAGCAGTTTTACAAAATGCTGTTCTAACAAGTTTTATATAAGTTTCTATGGGAATCATAAAGAGACAATATGTTTTGAAGAATAATAGTATATTTTAAAGAGGGAGATTTGCAGTGATCCCATTGATCACTTACACACCCACCCCCGACACACAAACTTGAAAGTATCCATTTCTAATCAGATAACTTAAAAAGACAATGATCAACTTTAGTTTTTTATATTGAGGATAAGTCTTTGACAATCTGACATTATTGTGTGACATTTGAAGTGGCAAAAACTGCTGTAAAATTTTGAATTCTCTGATAGTTTTTTCCTGAAAATAATAATTTACTGTCTTCACTTACTCTCATAGTGATATTACCAACAGCTTCACAGAGAAAAATTATCACATTGTCTTTTGATAGTCTCTATGTATATTTTAACTAGAATTACTTTTTCATTTCATAACAATATTCCGATGTCAACTAAAAGATCACTGTAAAATCCTGGGGGGATCCAGAGGTGCAGAGAGCAACTTGAAAAATACTCACAGTAGGGCTGGGAAGTTGGCTCAGTGGTATTGTGTTGCCTTGCATGCAAGAGGCCCTGGGTTTGATTCCTAAGCACCAATAAGCAGAAAAAAGCCAAAAGTGGCACTGTGGCTCAAGTGGTAGAGCACTAGCCTTGAGCTGAAGAGCTGAGGGACAGCGCCCAAGCCCAGAATTCAGCTCCTACAACCTCCCTGCACCCCCCTTCCCCACAAAATACAAACTCACAGTTAGTGACTGTTCTTAACTCAGACGTAAGAACACAGTATTTTCTTCTTAAAAGACTTAAAGAAATTTTAACCCAATTCCTATGCACACAAGATTTGAGAATGCCTTCAGATACATAAAACTTCATTTAAAATTTTTTAAATGTTCATTCATGTTCTCTTTTATCTGTGCTTGCTCATGAATCATCAACAACTACTCTGGAAACAAAGTCCTTATTGTTCAGTAATAACAGGTTGCCCAGGGGTATTTCCAGCCAGATAATTATCTCCAGAGTATAGTAGAAAAGTGCTCAATTAAAATCCAGAATGGACAGGGTTTGTAAAAGTAGAAACAGTATCAATTATGGGCATATAGATAATGATTAACTTCGTGGATGAGTGAGATCAGAGGTGTAAGTAACCATTATTGATAGAGTACATGGAGCATCTGTTTGGATCTCAAATGCAGCATCTTATATTTTAAGCAGCTCAGACCATATGACCTCATTTATCTTCTGACTAGAACATATACATAGTGATATGCTCAGCCTTTTAAAGAATGACAGAACTAAATGGCAGCAATTTCCTTTAAAAGCATAATGATGTAGATTTCTTTATTATATACTTTTTATTGTACAAATACTGTATAGAGAGGTTACAATTACTGATGCATGTTTTTTATATGGTTGTTAGAGTTGAAACCAGTACCTTGCATAAGCAGTACAAGTTATATCATTGAGGTACAATCATGGCCTAAGGCAGAGAGTTATAAACAATAATTAAATGCCATAGTCTAGCATATCATAAAGATTAATAAAAATAATGAGCCATTTGATCTAGCAATAGTTTTAAATAACTATATTTTGATAATTTTCTACTTTATCTGCAATATGTATAATTGCTATATGCACATATTATGATTTAATAATTCCTCTAATAAATGAATTATTTTCCCTTATTGTGTCATGCAATACACATATAATTTTAATAGATTGGCATATTAAGGTTCTCCAAAAACATCATATATTTATCTACTGATTCATGCACTCTGGTGTCTGGCATGTCTAAAATCTGCAGAATTGATATTACATCTGTGTCTGAACGAGAGAAGATGCTCTGCAGACATGAAGAACAATTATTGCATGACTGCACCTGCCAATCACCGAAGGAAGCAAGAGACTTCCGTATTACGTGGGCCTTAGCCGATTGTGTGGGATACACTCACAATAAGGAGTTGGAAGGCTTTATTCAGTCAACACAGTTAAATTATAATCTCACTCAGACACATATTCACAAAGAACACCATGAAAAATGTTTGAACATATAGTGGGCAGCCATGGTTCACTCTAGTAAAAGACATCCGATTTTATAGTGGTATTTAATACTTTCACGTCTTACAAACTAAAACCAGTCTAGCCAAGGAGCAGCGATATGGAGAAAAAGCAGTAATGGTATTAGAAATTCAACCTTTCTAACACCAAAATGTTCAATTGCAACATTAACATTGTGTTTTACATAGTAATGAAAAGATCAACTTAATTTTAACCAAACAAAACTTGATTGTTCAGAAAATTAGTTACAATATTATTATTCCTTTAAAACGTTTATAATTCTCTCTAATAAAGTCTGATTTTAATAATTTGAAGTATATGTTTTAGTGAAATACATTACATTCATAATTCTATGCCATCAATACCAGCATTTAAACATCTGAAAATGAAAGTGGGATCATAATTCATAACTCCAAGCTTGCCTCTGACTTCTCCCTTGGAATGGCAAGTATATAGTATGTCTGTAAGAATTTTCCCCCAATTTTTAGCTGTTTCAAGTAATTGAAATAATAGAATATTTGTCTTTTCTTTGTCTAAATTCAATTTCATAATAGCTCCAAAATTCATTTCTGCTGAACCATATACAGAATTTTATTATTTTTAAATTTGAATAATATTGCTTTGTGGTATATGATATCAGGACTTTGCCACGAACTCAATGCTAATTCATGAATAAAACATGTTTTTTTTAGTTTGAGAAATGGTAGTAGAAATTTATGTTGTCACTCAAAGTTAGGACCATACATACAGCTCTCTGTAAAAATTACAGTCCTGTAATTCAGGAAGAGGACAAGGTTTTAAACAAAAGCCCAGTAGCCTGGGATTCTGCATACGTTTGCTGAGGCACACTTTAAGACTGAATGTTGGCTTTGCTTCCAGTTATTTTTCAATGTGCAAGTGTTAATCACATACTACTGCTTCTTTATCCATTCATCTTCTATTGAGCAACTTGAGTGATTCCATCATTATGCTATCAAATGAACAATGCTACAGCAAATATGTAGGTATATTTCTGGTATACTGATTTCCTCTCCTTTAGATATGTGCCCAAAAGTAGTATGGCAGGGTTATAAGTAAGATCCATGTTCAATCTTTTGAAGAATCTGTATGTTCATTTCCACAGAGGTTGTATTAGTTTTCTGTCCCCTATCAGTATATGAAGGTTCCTTTTTATCTACTCCCTCAGCAGAATTTCTTAGTTTTGTGTCCTTGATGGCTGCCATTCTAACTTGAAGTAGATGGAATTTTAGGGGTGTCTCTGTGTGTGTGTGTGTGTGTGTGTGTGTGTGTGTGTTCTGGGACCTGGAGCTTGAAGGTGTCCTTGAGCGTTTTTTGCTCAAGCTATGTCTACTACTTGAACTACAGTTCAATTTCTGGCTTTGTGAATTTAACTGCAAATCCCAATATACCAACCTTGTAAAATTTTAGTGACATTACACAACACAGCAATTAAACACAATTTACCTTCTTTTAAAAATGTTTATTATTCATGATATATGCATATGTAAATTATATAGAATTCTTGCCTTACATATGTACGATCATATGTTCAACTCTAAGCAATAAGTATCCTAGATATTTTCCAGACATTTGAAGGTTATAAAGAGGACTGTTGCCATTCAGTTCTCTCAATTTGTCCAAGAACTTTCTTTCTTCCTTCCTTCCCTCCCTCTCTTTTTCCCTCCCTCCCTTCCTTCCTTCCTTCCTTCCTTCCTCCCTCCCTTCCTTCCTTCCTTCCTTCCTTTCTTCCTTGCTTCCTTTTGCATGCTTGCTTGCTGTTTTTGTAAAAGTCCTGGGATTTGAACTCAGAACCTGGACACTGTCCTTGAGCTTTTCACTCAAAGCTAATGCTCTATCACTTGAGCCACAGATCCAAGAGTCATGTGGAATTTTCTTGCCTGGGCTGGCTTTGAATTATGGTCTTTAGATGTCAGCATCTTGAGTAGCTTAGGATTAAAAATGTGAACCATCCACCCAGTTGAAAGTATCTTTCTTATATGTTGATTTACATTTCCTTGCATCTATGCTCAAAGCACGGTAATAAAGTAGGTCTACTTTTAATATTTTGGTGAAACTTCAGATTGATATCAATACTAGTTACACTGGTTTACATCTTTACATCTTTGCCAATATTTGTTCTTTTCTCCTTGATGATTATCATCCTCTCTAGGATGAGATGAAATCTTGGTGCTGTTTTCATCTAAATTTCTTTTGTAGATAAAGATGTGGAAGAACAAAAAGCAAACAAAACCAAAGCAAAGAAATGAAAAAAAAGATGTTGAACATTTCTTCATGTGCTTTTATTTCACATATTTGTACTTTTTGTCTGGAGCTGCTGGTGTGCTGAGGAAATATATTTTTATATGAATTTCCAAGTTGCTGGTATACTCTTTAGGTCTCAAATTTACTGCCTGAGCAAATTAGTGAGGAGAGCAAATTTCTGTCTCTTTCCAGGTATCTATCCATTTTTCTCTAGGTCTTTATCATTTCTCTCTCTCTATATATAATATAATAGAGATTTATGTATATGTATATGTATATTTGTTGCTATAATATTGGCATTCTTGTAAAATTCATCTAATATATTTATATAAAGATGTATGCATATATATATAGTGATAAGTATGTATTAGTAGGATTACATGATTTTTACAGTTTCTACTAGGTCATTTTCTTTGGATACTTTACACTAAAACAGCTAATTCAAAATATAAGAGAAGTAAGGAACTTGCAAATCAATTTAGGCTCCAATATTTCAATAACATCTATGAGCTTGATGTGTTTGGGATGCATATTCATCATGATTCACATAATACAATGGAATTCACTGCCTCTTCACCCTTATAAGTCTTATTTGTTAAATACTAAGCAAAATTTAAATTTGCACAGATAAGAATAATAAAAATAATTTTAATACATAGAAACCAGTTTTATGAAATAGAAGTAAATGCCACTAAAGGAAATAGTCTATTGTCATTTTATTCATTATTTCTGTTCCATTCTTTTGTTTGTCAGATGAGCCAGCATTTTCAGAAAATGGCAAATGCCAGCATGGTTGACTGTGTTTCTCCTCCAGGGCTTTGCTGATTTGGGGGATTTCAGATTTCTGTTATCCATATTTTTTCTTCTATTGTACCTGGCCACCCTATTAGGAAATCTGGTCATCATCATGGTCACTACCATTGACCCAAACCTGCAAATACCCATGTACTTCTTCTTCAGAAATCTCTCCATCTTGGACATGTGTTATATTTCTGTCACTGTCCCTAATGCTTGTCTCACTAACAACCAGGAGATTTCTGTGGCTGGCTCAGATTTCTGTGGCAACTCAGATATTATTGGTCCATATTTTGCATATATGGAGTTCATATTCCTTACCATAATGGCTCAAGACCACTATGTGGCCATCTGACAGCCTCTCCTGTCATCATAAACCACAATTTTTGTGTCCGGACCACACTGGCTTCCCAGCTCAGTAGTCTTGTCTATGGAGTTGCACATACTGCCAACAATTCAGGCTGTCCTTCTGTCAGTCCAATGTGGTCCTCCAGTTCTTCTGTGACAGGTCTTCTCTGCTGAGGCTGTCCTGCTCAGAAACCTTCAGCAATGAACTCTTAATTCTTGTTTTGTCCATGGTGGTAGGTGGTGGCTCTCTTATCTTCATATTTACATCATGTGTGCTTATATTTTCAACTGTGCTCAAGTTCCTAGTCAAAGAAGAGAGAGGAAAGGCCTTTTCCACTTGTGTCCCCCACATTTTTGTTTTGTTTGTGTTTTTTGGTTCTGCTTCCATTGTGTACTTACGATCTTCCAAATTTCTGAAACAATTGAGGATTTCTGTATTGTATACCTTGGTTCCACCATTCTTAAATCCTAATATCTATATTCTTAGAAACAAACAAGTAAAGGTAGCTGCCAGGAAAGTAATTTTAGGAAAATTTTCTTTAGGCAAATTCAAGTAATATGTATCTTCTTCCTGGACTGTATATGTTTCACTGCCCACATATCGCTCTATTGACTCTTTTATGAGGGGTTCTCTATTTTATTACAGGACATAGATCTAGGTATAAGAGCTCCCCCCATTTCAAATCTTGTATGAATTTTCTTTTTTATACATAATTCTATTATGAAGGTGATTACAGAGGGGTTACAGTTACATAATCAGGAAATGAATACATTTCTTTTTTAACAGTGTTTCCTCTTCCCTTATTTACTCCCACTTTTTTCCCTACTGATCTGCCTCTCCCACAAGTTGTAAAGTTCATTTCCAGCATGGTGTCGAGTGAGTATAAAAGTGAACTGATTCAGTTTTTGTCTCACCATTTCTGTGATTCTCCTTCCCTTCCCCAAATCTGATAAGCTTATATACAAGACAAAGGGTACAGAAATAAAGAACAGGGATATCAGGGAATAAACCAAAGGAAAAAGAAAGTTAAAAGAAATAACAGAAAACCGTACAATTAAAAATAAAACCAACTCGTGTTTCCATTTCTTGGAGCTCATTTCGATAAGCATCATTTTATTTTTTCTTTTAAATAAGTTATTTTATTGTGAAAATACTGTACAAAGGGGTTACAATTACATGAGCAAAGTAATGAGTACATTTCTTATCAAGCATTGTTGCCTCCTCCTTTGTTACCAACATCAGATACAGTGAAAACGGGTTGTACTGTGGGGGAGGGACATACAAAGCAACAAAAATATCACATGGTACCTTATAAATAAATTAAAAACAATAGCAAGAAAGAAAAAAACCACTTGTTCCTTATCTTGGGGTTCATTTCGCTTAACATCATCTTATCTGAACTTTTCTGCTTGTCTCAGACATAGACTATTGCAAATAAGGGAAATCATGGGACCTATGTTTTTTTGGGCCTGGCTTACTTCACTTAATATAATTTTTTTCCAAGTCTTTCCATTTCCTAACAAATGGGACAATGCCATTCTTTCTGATGAAGGCTTAGAATTCCAATATGTATATATACATTTTCTTGATCCATTCATCTACTGAGGGGCATCTGGGTTGGTTCCATAACTTAGCTATAGTAAATAATGCTGTGATAAACATAGTTGTGCTGGTAGCTTTAGTATGTTCTTGTTTGTGATCATTCAGGCAAATGCCTAAAAGTGGGATTGCTGGGTCATAGGGGAGCTCTACGTGGAGTCTTTTGAGGAACCTCCATACTACTTTCCAAAGTGGTTGAACAAGTTTACACTCCAACCAACAATGCAGTAGGGTTCCTTTCTGGCCACATCCCCTCCAAGCCGTAAGTGGCACTGTGGCTCAAGTGGTAGAGCTCTAGCCTTGAGCTGAAGAGCTGAGGGAAAGCACCCAGGCCCAGAGTTCAGGCATCATGACCAACAACAACAAAAAGAATATCCTAGACATATTCTAGTTATTACAAATAAGGGAATCCATGCAGCCTGCTGGAAGTATAGAATTCCATTGGGAATGTATAACACATTTTCTTGATCCATTCATCCCCTGAAGGGCATCTGGGTTGATTATATATCTTAATTATGGGAAATAATGCTGCAATGAACAAGTGCTGGTGGCTTTAGTGCAGGTTGGTTTGTGGTCATTTGGGTAAATATCCAAGAGTGAGATTGCTGGGCCATAGGGAAGCTTTATGCTTAACCTTTTGAGGAAACTTCATACTGCTTTTCAGAGTGATTGAACAAGTTTACATTCCAACCAACAGTCTACAGAGTCTTATGTATCCAATCCTATGATTGTTTTGTAACAACTTTTCCATTTGTCATCAAAGAACTGAATAAAGATTTATAAAAACAAGTAATTATTTTAGTTCCATGTATTTTGTTATCTTAAATACTTTTAATATCTTAAAACTAACACATTTATACAAAATATAATTATGAATTAGTTAACATTTCATCTTATCTACTAGGCAGACACTTATTTTTTGAGCGATTTTACATTTATATACTCTAATGAGTGGGTCTGATGAAATAAATTTATTACAAATTATTTTATGATAGTGTGTTTTTGACTTATCTATGTTGATAGTATAACAAAGTACCCTTAAACAATTCAAATATGAACTAGCCACTGATGGTTCATGCCTGGAATTCTAGCTTCTCAGCAGGCTGAGATCTGAGAATTCTGATTTAAAGCCAGCCCAGGCAGAAAAACCTCCCATGAGACTCTTATCTCCAATTAACCACTCAAAAAACAGAAGTGGAGCAGTGACTCCAAGTGAAGAGTGCTAGCCTTGAGCTAAAGAGCTCAGGGACAGCATCCAGGGCCTGAGTTCAAGCCTCTTGTTTCCCAAGGGATTCTGTATTCCCATTCACCCTATGGCTTTCCTGGTTGTGTCTGAAATATTTGTTCTTACTGTAACAAATACCTGAGATAAATCAATTGGTGAAGGAAAAACAATTCATTTGGATCACAGTTTTAGAGTACACAGTTTTATTTATTTTTATTTTTTTATTTTACATTTTTTTATTGTGAAAATACTGTGTACAGAGGGGTTACAATTACATGGCCAAGGTAATGAGTACCTTTCTTACCAAGCATTTTTGCCTCTTCCTTTGTTTCCCCTTCCTCTCCCTTCCCATTTCTCCCCCCCCTCCCCCACCATTTATCTTTACTGAATTCGTATGCACTTCCCAGCTCCCAAATCCTCTAAAACTGTAATGACGTTATGTCGAAAAATCAACTTTACAGTTTTAGAGGTTTTAATCTATAAGCAATTGCTTTTATTACTCTGAGCAATTTGTGTCCCAGTACATTGTTATGGGAGCACATAGCATAGGAATCCTACTATCCTTATATCTGGGTGAAGAAAAACAAAACAAAACAAAACAAAAATATATGAGGCCAGGTCCCATAGTTCTCTTTCAAGGCATACCCTCAGGGACTTAGAAAGTCCCAGTGAGCCCTACCTCTAAAGCTCCCAGTGGTTTATAATCCAGCTTCCCAGGAGGCTGAGATGGTAAGATCATATTTGAAACCAGGTCAGGGAAGAAATTCCATGAGATTCTCATCTCCAGTTAACCAACAAAAAGCCAGAGGCAGAATTGTGCACTAGCCTCCAGTGTGTAAGTGTGTGTGGGAAATCTCAAGGAACAGAATATAAGCCTTAAGTTCAAGCCACAGTATTGACACACACACACACACAAAAGAAAGTTGAATTAAAAATTTCCACTATGTCCATGAAATTAAGATCAAGCCATATATATGGTTTTGGATATGTTACTCTAACCTATAGCAATGGTGGATGCTGAACAAAATACTTAAGACATTTACATATAGAACTTGGCTATGGAATTATGCTCATTGTTGTAAATTAACACCCTTTATGACTTTAACCAAACATATTCATATATTATAAATATATAATTAGGGGAAGTGGCGCTGTAGCTAGAGTGGTAGAGTGCTTGCCTTGAACTGAAGAGTTGAGGGATAGTGCTCAGGTCCAGAGTTCAAGCCCCACGACGACCAAAAAAACCCCTAAAACATAAATATATAATTAGGGAATAAAGAAGGTATCTTTGTTAATGAAAAATTGGAGATAAATTGAAGATATACTTGGATTAAGTCTAATTAATAAAATAATATGCATCTTATCTTAACATCATCCAATAAGGGCATGCTTGTTAGTTAAAATCAAATATTACTCTTAATGTCAGTATTTTCTGACACAGTCACACTGCTTATTTGTGCATTATTCTTTGTTTGTTTTTTTAGCAATTTAGCTTTGCATATGAGAGGTTCTGAAACAGAAATACAAATCTTGATCTCTGGATTAAAATGGTTAGCTCAGATATAGTCTCTTGTAATGTGGCATATACTTTTGCTATTCATCAAGCTTTTGTGTTTTATATTCTCACATTAAAATAAGATCATGATACAGGTGATCTGAATCTATAGTAATCTTGAATCAAGATCTCCATGACTGTCCATGTTTTATATTATGTAAAGTCAAAATGGAAGTAACCCTGTTTTCACTGTATTTGATATTGGTGCCCTGCATCTTGTATATACATTTCTCTAATTTGGAGAGGGGAAGGGAAAAAACAAAATACTGAAACAAGGATACAGGTTGACTCATTGTAACAATGAGTTATACAAGACACTATGTTGAAAACGAACTTTACAACTTGAGGTGGGGAGGGAGGAGGGGAAGTGGGGAGGGAAGGAATGGTGGGGGAGAACAAAGGAGGAGGTAAAAATGCTTGATAGGAAATGTACTCATTGCCTTACTCACGTAACTGTAACTATTTTGTACAGTATTTTTACAATAAAAACATAAAAAAGAAATAATACTATAAGTGCATAGGAATTCAGTAAAGATAAATTTGGCTTTTAGATATTTTTTTTTGACTTGCAAAAATTTTAAAGTCCATTCCAATCCTTGGTAAAATCCTTTTTAAATTCTGACCTGGGATGATCAGTCACTATTTTTTAAAATAGTTCTTTCTTCTGTATTTTATACTTATTTTTGTTTCCACATTTCCGTTCCATTTATTTTTAATCTATCTCTAAATAAATTTCAGTTTTTAATTTTCCACCTCAAATTTGTTTAAATAATCAATGGATATATTATATAATATCAATGTATATAATATAATAAAATAATCAATGTATCTATAACATCAATGACAATAATGTTTAAAAAATTTATTCTATTTCTTTTGTGAGCATAGGTCAATTAGAAGACTTGTTTCCCAAGAAATACTGATTCTAGGACCATAAATCTGTATTGTATCTCTAAAAGTTTAATTGGTGAGTTGGGATTGTAATCCCTGAAGAGTTACAAATTATAAATATGTCAGACTCTACATGTACGCTTTTTACCTCTGTATGGAGGTTTTGTACTGCATCTCTCCTTAGAACTACTAATTATTTTATACTCTATCTGTGAGAAAGTCTATATGTGAGAGAGTCTATACACATATGGTTGTTCAGTGGACTTTGCTTGCTTTTTAAATTTCCCATTTGCAACAATGTATAATCGGCTGGGTATGCTCCCTGCCTCCTGAACATCACTAAGCAAGTACCTGCTTCCTTTTCTCCCTCCTTAGAAGTTTTATTGAAGTTTGTAGTATTATTAAGGTTTTTTTTACTTATATTGTATGAGATTTATCACTGATTTCTAAAAAACAGTGCTTAATGAGACGGAGAGCATCCAGAAAAAGTTCACATCGTCCATACTATCAGGTATTCTCTAACACTTTGATTTGAATGTTAGTGTGCTTAAAATTTTAAACACATCATGCACAATTACATTAATTTCTGTGAGGACTATAAAATGAGTATGCTGATAGTTTACAACCAAACATTTAAACATGTCCCTAGACTTGATCCATCTCCAATCTAAGAAATTTCCAAGCTTTCCTGCCTTGGCTGGGTTGGAACCAGGATTCTCAGATCTCAGCCTCCTGAGTATCTAGGATTATAGGCATGAGCCACCAGCCACTAGTCACAATGGATTTTTAAACATGTATATGTCTCTATATATTTCTTGTAGAAAGAACAGACACAGATTTATCATTGTAATGTATTTTTAGGGCACACTACCGTATATTACATATAAACATGATGTACAGCTCATCTCCTGTGCTCCTTACATAGCTGACACTTTGTAATTATTGGGCCATTGGTCAAGAGACCCTGTCACAAGACCTCTAGGACTGGCAGAGAATAACAACTTTGGCAATAGAAAACTTGTTTCTCTTTTGAGTTTGGTCATTACATTTTCCACCTTAGTCCACAGTACTAACACAGGAAGGTGTTATATATAAAGTAGTTTTCCCTAAACTTGTAAACCCTAAGAATCATAGGTATAGAAAAACTCATAACTTCCTAGGATTTTTCCATTCTAGTATCTAAATAATGGGAAGGAAAAAAAAAGGTCTAAGAAGGCTAAAAAGTAGATAATTTAGTTTGGCTAAAAAAGTACTGCCTTGTCAAGTCAAATGCTTGATGTCATACCAAACATAAAATAGATATAATCCAAAGATTTATCCTTCAGAAATTTGAAAATCAAAATAGAAAATATATTTATCTGAAGGAAAATGGAAATTGATGCTATGAAATGAAGTAATGCTGTTTTTAAAGCAGACCTATAATCCAAAATGCATATATGTATATATGCTTATTTAACAATTTAGCATTTGTTACATTATCTTTTGGGATTTTTTTTGTGTGTATCTGATATTCAGGGGGCTAGAGTGCTATCCTTGAGTTTTTTTGTTTTTGTTTTTTAACTTAAGCCTAACACTCTACTACTTGAGATTTTTGGTGGTTACTTGGACATAAAAGTTTCACAGACTTTTCCCTGTATATTCTGGCTTTGAACCACAATCCTCATATTTTAGCTTCCTGAGTAGCTAGAATTATAGGTATGAATCACTAGCACCCAGCTATCATTTGAGAACTTTTAAATAGTAACAATGACCACAACAAATTGTAATCTTCATTTCCATTTTATTTTTTCCTTGTATTTATCTTTAAGTAGTTGTGCAAAGGAGTTTCAACTTAACATGCCAGTTTGTGAGTACAATGCATCTTGATCAATATCATCCCTTCAATCATCTTTTCTTTCAGTCTAAGGAAGTGTGTTTTTAAATACATGCTATACTCCTGATTCATGTTGGATAATGACTTTATATGTGCAATTTCATTATCCATTTGCTTTAGTAACATGTTTCATTAATTTAATTTATATTTGGTTTCTTAGACAATTTTCTTTTGTACGCATGAAGTTACTTTCCATTTTACACAGGCTGCATCATATTTTATTTGGTAAAAAATTGTTTTGATGAAATCAGATTGGTAGTAAATTTATAAATTTGTCAAGATTTTTATAACTATAAAATAAAACTTTTGCATCAAAAAGAACACTAAAACACTATGTTTCACTACATAAATACATAATTTTGATGTGTTAATATATAAATGAGAAATATGCAAAAACAGGTAAAGAATGACTAAATAGACTTTTAAAAAGACTTAAAGAACTAGGCATCAGTGCCTTGTGTATGTAATCCCAGTTACTCAGGAGACTCAGTGGAAGCCCACACATAGAGGTAAGTCCCTGGGACTCTTATCTCCAATTAACTAATAAAAAAAGCCATTAGTGGCATTGTGGCACTAGTGGTAGAGAGCTAACCTTCAGGACAAAGAGGCTCAGGGACAGTGTCCAAGACTGGAGTTATATACAATAGACTCTCTCTCTGTCTGTCTCCATGTCTCTCTCTCTCTCTGTGTCTTTCTGTCTCTCTCTGTCTCTGTCTCTCTCTGTCTTTCTCCCTCTCTCTCCCTCTCCCTCCCTCTCTCTCTCTCTCTCTCTATACATATATATATATATATATATATATATGGTAAAATAGAAGGAGGGGGGTTTCCTGTCAATGGACATTGTCAGGAAGCTATTATAGATCATTTAATATTGTCAATGGAATATTTAAACACAATAGCCTCAGTAGACACCAGATTATCAATGTTTTCCTCATTACCTTCTTTGTCAGAAATATTAATTGTATGGTGAACCAAACTGCAGGAATGGAAGAAGGCAATAACAGCTCTCAAAAAGGATTTCTTCTCCTGGGATTTTCAGATCAACCTCTTCTTGAGAGCTTCCTTTTTGTTATCATTTTGCATTTTTACATCTTGAACATCCTGGGAAATTCTGCCATCATATTAGTGTCTCTCCTGGACCCGAAGCTTCACACTCCTATGTATTTCTTTCTCAGTAATCTCTCCTGTGTGGACATCTGTTTTACCACTAGTGTGGCCCCACAGTTGCTGGTTACCATGAACAGAAAAGACAAGAGCATGAGTTACGGTGGCTGTGTAGCCCAGCTCTACGTAGCCATGGGGTTGGGTTCGTCCGAATGCGTTCTCTTGGCAGTGATGGCTTACGATCGCTATGCTGCGGTTTGCCAACCATTGCGTTACACAGCCATTATGCACCCCAAGCTCTGTACATGCCTGGCCAGCACAGCCTGGCTTAGTGGCCTGGTCACATCCTTGATCCAGTGCTCTCTCACTGTGCAGCTGCCTCTTTGTGGTCACCGCAAACTGGACCATATTTTCTGTGAGGTACCCGTGCTCATCAAACTGGCTTGTGTGGACACAACTTTCAACGAGGCAGAGCTCTTTGTGGCCAGTGTGGTCTTTCTAATTATCCCCGTGTCCCTCATCCTGGTCTCCTATGGCTTTATAACTCAAGCTGTGCTGAAGATCAAATCAGCTGCAGGGCGCAAAAAGGCTTTTGGGACGTGTTCATCTCATCTGGTTGTGGTCATTATTTTCTATGGGACCATCATCTTCATGTACCTTCAACCAGCCAAAAGTAGGTCCAAAAACCAGGGAAAGTTTGTCTCTCTTTTCTACACCATAGTCACTCCACTTTTAAACCCTATTATCTATACTCTGAGAAACAAAGACGTGAAAGGAGCCTTGAGGGCAATGTTGAAGGGAAGTGTTTGGGGGTCAGAAACCTTATGAGCTGCTGCTATCACTTTGCACAGCAATCATGCATTATTTGCACTATTTCTGTACAACATCAGTAAGTTTATTAAAAGAACCCTTTATTCTAAACCATAGAAAGCACAATGATGTTTTGTTGTTCCCAATCTTCTCCTCATTGTCTAGAATCTATGATGTAGCTACAAACATCCTTTTGCTCTTTCTCAATAATGTCATTCACTTGAATGTTCTTTTATCACTGTCTTATGCTATGGCCCAGTTGATAAATTTCCTATTGATTACTGAAAAAGAAGTATTTATATTTCAAAATATATTTATTAATACATTTTTGATGCTAGGTTTGTTTTGGCTCAATATTTTGCTACAATATGAATACATTAATAGACATACTATATACTATTTTCCCTTATTATTGTTATTAAATATTTTCTCTCTTGGTCTCAAGTTTGATATTGCTCATGATATATTATTATAACTCTACCAGCTTTCTTTTAAATCTGTCCTTTTAATTTTGTACATTTACATTTCTATTTAAATACCATCTATCTTATACAGGAATAATCACACATTAAGTTTTGTCAAGTTTGATTTTTTTCTTTACAGTATTTACTTCATTAATACATTTATTTTTTAATTTAAGTATTTTGTCTCAAAGTACAATAATAAAATATAAGATGTACATTGATCTTTTGGTACACATATACAATTTAATGCATCTGAATTTAATTTTATGTTTATAATATGTGTACATGATTATTGAATACATATGTAATTACATGAACTTTTACATCCCATATGTAATATGTATATTATTTTTGTATATAACAAAATGTATATGTATATAACCATGTGTATATAAGTACATGCATATATATGCAATATGCACTATTATAGATATTACTATATAATTTATGTTATATGTAAATATATGTGTATATAAATACTATTATATGTAATTTAACTAACTTACATATAATTTAACCAACTATAATTTAGCTAACTTACATGCAATTTCTCTTTCTAGTGTAAATTTCCACGAACCCTTTTCTCCCAGAGCATAGCCTTACTAAAAACTGCCACTGTTAACCTTTTTTCACTACATGCAGTTTTTACATTCCACATATAGATGAAAATATGTAGTATTATACATGTAATGTGTGGGCATTTCACTTTGTGTAATACATTCTAGGTCCATATATACTATTATAAATGATGGGATTTCCTTATGATTATATATCTTAAAGACTTCAATAATTATGTTTATAATTATATCTATACTCATTTGTGTATTACAACACAATTTATAATATTCAAAATATATGTTCATATATTTACACTAGAATAGTCTTTACTCCATTTATTTTTAATGTGATGATTAGATATTTGGATGAGCATCTGTTCTGTACTGTTTGCTTTCCATTTGACCCATGTGTCCTGTGCATATTTTCACCTTCAAATAATCTTCAGTTGCAAAGCTACATTGAGTCATACAGAATCCTAGGTGGACAGATTATTGAGGGAAATTATTTCTGTCTACTGCTTTGATGTCATTTCTATCTAAGAAAATTAAGGGTTCTTGCAAATAATAAAATTGGATTTTCTGGCTGATTATTAATTTATCTATTTATTCAACTTGATTCTGATGCATCTTATAATCAATTTCATTCTGCTTTTAATGGCTAAGATTTTAAGCTTCCTGGGCCTGAAGATTTTTATTTGAACCTAATTTTTAAAATTTACAACCGTAGTTCTATATACTCAAATGAAAAAGTCGGTTCACAGATTATTGAGGTTCTTTCTCTCTTTAGAATGTTTTCCTTTACCAGTTTTTATTTTCTGATTTAGTTGTATAGTGATATCTCTTTATATTTATTCTGATTATTATTTTCAATTAATGTTGAACTTATCAATTCTAGATTTCTAGGTTTTGTGCTTTTAATTTCCTTACATCTTCTGATTGCATTTACATTTTAACTAAAGTCTTTAAACACAGTTACTCCAGCTGGTTTATGTTCTGTCTTCCATCTTTGTCAGTTTTATATCCATTCATACTGATTGAAATTCCTTTTTCCATATATAGTGGGAATACGTACTATGAATGCCCACAAGTCCATCGAGTGATAAATTGTGTTTACACACAGGATGGACTATTCATAAAATTTAATGTTATTTTGCAATAAAAAGAACTGCAACGTTGAGGCATACTACATGAAAATAAGTGAAATAAAACAGCAAAATGCCTACGTGATAATCCTGTAGCATATATAAACATGTCCATTTCAGGGACATGAATTAGATTGATGGTTACTTGGTAGCCTGATGGTGATTCTAGAAACATTCTCTAAGCAATACTACTTTAACAGAACTTCTGGCAGTGTTCAAAATCATAAAAATTGGTTTGAAAGTCAAATTTATTTTCTGATCAAATTGTGGTTTCCAATCAATGTCCAACATAACCCTAAAGTTGTGGATCCAAATGGCATGATGGAAAGTAAGTACTGATTAATTATGAGTCACAATTAAAAATGGGTATTTGTCATGTTCTTGAGCTTTGAGAGAAATGTTACCTTAGGGAATTTTCACAGTTACTCTTTATCTAGTTGAAGAAATACCAGTTTTTTTCCCTAATTTTTAAGTTTGTTTCTCTACATATAATTACTAGATTTTTTCAACCCATATACTAATATCTTGTTTCTATTCATTTTAGTTTGAGAGTTGACTTCTGCATATCAAATATGGGTCCTTACATTCTACTGTAATCATGTATTAGTAGCAAGATTTTTTACAGCTCTTTGGAATTATTAATATAATCCATGAATAGATCAATAGAATCCAGCCTTTCCAATCTATCCATCATTTATTTTCCTCTCTTCTCGCTGCACTAGCTAGGATTTCCAGTATAACACAGAGTAGAATTAGTAACAGAGGCACCTTTGCCTTTACTTTTATTTTAGGATAATAATCTAATTTCTCAAATTAACTGTTTGTTTGGCAGTGGAATTATGTATTGCTGTTTTCAGTGTTATGACATTCATTCCTCCGACTCCAAGTTTGTTAAAATGGATTTTAAAGCCATGAATGAATAATAAATAATTTTATCTGTCATGATATTCTTTATATTTGTACTAACTTAATTCAAGTGCAACATAGAAACTTTACTCCGTGTAAATCCATTTGCTACTTCTTTCTTTTGATAATGTAATAAAGTTGCATTATGTGTTATGAATTAATGCATGCTATATTATATATGTTTTATATATAATTACATATTAATAAATATTGAGATAAAATATATTTATAAAGGCTGTTATATAATCCTTTCCTTTCAGTTTGTCAAAAATGTATTCTTAGCTATTATCTGATCGTTTTTCTTTTCTTTTTTTTTCCTTTTTTCTTGTTGTGGGGCTTGAACTCAGGGCCTGGGCTCTGTCCCTGAGCTTTTTCACTCTACAATACTAGTAAATACATGTTTTCAACTACTATATCTTGGTCCTAGTTTTATAAAGGATACCATTAAATCTGATATTAAAATAGCCAGGAGACTAAACCTCTATTCTTTCTAGCTCTGTGCATTGTGTCAGGCCCTAAACTTATTGAAACTGAAACAGCACAGATTGTAGGTCTTGGCTTTATTGTCTAGAACCATATGATCTTTATTTCTTGGGGTCTGTAGGGTACTGTGTCTCTACAAAAGACATATATATATATATACATATATATTTAACAAAAAGTAAAATGATTTAAGTTACATTTTTATTCGGTAGGGAGTAACTTTTGACTCTTAAAAAAGGCATTCTTAATTTAAAGGACAATTGGGGAAATGGCTATGTTATACAGGATTTAAATTACAGCCTTGAAGTATTAACAGAGTCATTTTTAGATGCAATTAATTATCTGATTTTAAACTCTTCTTGGAGTAAATCAGAAAACAAGAAAAAGCTTCTTGAACTTAAAAGTGTAATGGCAGCTATCCTGACCATGAAAATTCAGATTTAGATAAGCCTTTCTTTCTATATATGACTATGATGGAGGACATGATGGTAAAAGTTTGTATTGATAGTTGGAGAAATATTCTGCAAAAAAAATCTGCTTATTTTTCAAAACCATTAGATGCAACACATTTGGATTCACATTTCAAAATTTAAACACATTTCTCTGAAGTTCTTTCTATAAAAACAGCCATATTGATCAAGGAGTAAATAATTTTATACTTATGAGTCATTAAAGGATTTAAAATCAACCCCTGAGAGGTGTTCAGTACCAAAGTTAAACCTCATCCTTAAAGCATAGTTGTAAATTGAAAATTCTTATCCAAAATAGAAAACAACCAGCTATAGGTGCCATCTTTATAGTTGATATCAAGCTAGTAGGCTGTTTATGTAATATAGGTATATATTAAATCTACATATTTTGAAATTCTGCTAATATTTTATGATTTCATTAAAATCCAAATCAGTATCTGTATAGGAAATACTGTTTTCTCTTCACTCATGCCTTTGACTTCTCTCTTAATTAACAGAATAGCTTGATATCTTCTGATCCTGATCATCTCCTTGTCCTGATAGGGACAACCTGTCAACTAAATTTCCTTACAACTCTATTTCTCCTATCACCTCCTAAATTAAATAGAAAAAAAAAAACTTTTCCAGACTGGATCAGCAGTCCACTCTTAGCATGAAGTGGTGTTACATGTAAAAGATGGACCGTCCATCTTCTGTACTACTCCTCTTAGATGAAATGGAGTCAACATCATTTTGAGAGCAAATGAAGCAGGATAGGTTGATGAGGTCTTAGGGGAAATATTGTTTTCCACAAATATTAAAAGGACCATAAATTGGACATTATTGACTGATGCCTATAATCCTAGCTACGCAGAAAGCTGAGATCTGAGGATTGCAGTTCAAAGACAGTCCTTGCTTCTTGTGACTCTTATCTCCAATTAACCAGCAAAAAGCCAGAAGTGGATCTGTGGACTGAAATGAGGGAGCACTAGCCTTGAGCACAAAAGCTCAAGGACAGCACCCAGGCTCTGAGTTCAAGACCCAGAATAGGTACAAATTTACTTTTAAAAAAGGTAATTAAGGCCAGGTGCTGGTGTTCATGCCTGTAATCCGAGCTATTCAGGAGGCTGAGATCTGAGGATCACAGTTCAAAGCCTGCCCTGGCAGGAAAGCTGTGAAACTCTTATCTCCAATAAACCACCAGAAAACTGAGAGTGGCGCTGTGGCTCAAGTGGTAGAGCACTTGCCTTGAGCTGAAGAGCTCGGGAACAGCCCAGTTCAAGCCCTATGATCAACAAAAAAAGAAAAGTAATTTAAGGAGATTTTTTAGAAATTTTCATTGTGACACAAAGGGATTCAGAAAAATAGTAAATAATAATCCCTTATAGGTATTTTTTCTTATAATAAACACATACATATGTAGCTTTTGCTTTACATATCTTATGAAACAAATCTAAATTCATAAATCCAATACATTATCACTGTAAGTCATGATTTGCTCAGTTTTACCTATTAAGTTCAATACAGGAAATAGTTTAAAACCATCCAACCAACCAAGAAGTTCAGATGTGTTTGGGCAAATATTACCATACCTTCAATCAAACAAGAATATAACAAAAACAAATTTGACAATAAAATATTTATACCATTTGAATATTCAAATAGTTTTACAGTTGTTTTGTAAAGTTCACTTTGAGCATTTGGGCATAGTTCCATATCTCTAGTTCCCTTACGGTGGGTGTTCTGCTTACAGATGAGTTTTAGATTATTTCTAGGGATGCAGATTTCTCAAACTCAACAAATAATTTTTACATAGTATAATAATATGCTAATATCTTTTGTATAAAAATGAGGAGATGCTTTTGTTTTGTGTTGGTGTGTACATGTTTGTCTGCTAAAGGCAAATTAGATGATGATTATGCATGAAAAACTAAAATAAAATTTAAAAACTCAGAAGCACCAAAAGTTTTATGTACATATATTTATAAGGGCTGTTTAGAAATAGAATAAGCATGTGATAAAATATTTGGAGAGAGCCAGGGGTCAGTACAAGCCTGCAACCCTACCTTCTCAGGAGGCTAAACTCTGGGGATCATGGTTCAAAGCCAGCTCAGGTAGGAGAGTCCATGAGACTATTTTTTTTTTTTTTTGGTCGGTTGTGGGGCCTGAGTGCTGTCCCTGTGCCCTTCAGCTCAAGGAGAGTGTTCTACCTCTTGAGCCACAGTGCCACTTGCAGTTTTCTGAGTATTTTTTTTTTTTGGGTCCGGGCCTGAACTCTGGGCCTGGGCGCTGTCCCTCAGCTCTTCAGCTCAAGGCCAGTGCTCTACCACTTGAGCCACAGCGCCACTTCCGGCTTTTTTTTCTTTTTGCTTATGTGGTGCTGAGGAATTGAACTCAGGGCCTCATGCATGCAAGGCAAGCGCTCTACCACTGAGCTACTTTCCCAGCCCCTGTCTGAGTATTTTTATTGGAAATAAGAGTCTCCCAGACCTTCCTACCTGGGCTGGCTTTGAACTGTGATCCTCAGATTTCAGCCTCCTGAGTGGGATTACAGGCGTGAGTCACCAGCACCCAGCTGTGTGAGACTCTTATCTCCAATTAAACACCAGAAAACTGGAAGTGGCACTGTGGCTCAAGTGGTAGAGTGCTCATCTTGAGCTGAAGAGCTGAGGGACATCACCCAAGCCTAGAGTTCAAGCCTCACAACCGACAAAAAATAATATATATATATATGTATATGTATGTATGTATATATATTAGGAGATAAAATGATCATGCTAATAAAAGCCCTTTCCATAAAAATTTAACATTTATAATAGAATAAAATATGGTTGAAACAGTAGTTTTACAAAACCAAAGTGTTTTTAAGGAAAATAGAGTAAATATCTTAGTTATTAAGAAGTTTGTTGTTACTGTACTCTGCTGAGTTTGACCCAAAGATTTTTATTAACAAAAAAACCATATTGTTTGAAACTCATTTGAAACTCAAATGTGTATTTCATGTTTAATTGGGTGATTTTTGTGAGGAATCAAGCTTTTCAGAGCTGCTCCTCTCACAGTTATTTTTCCTTCCAAAATGTTAAATTATATATGCAACTATTGACATATCGGTTTTGTGAATGCCCTATTTACAGAAGTATTTTTAAATTTACATTTATAAATAGTACAAATGAATAGCACAAATTTTTAATACAAAAAGTTTATATCTTCTTCCTGAATGCCATCCTTTGTTATTTAGAACTGAATCTGAATTTCTATCTATCTCCAATTAACCGTCAAAAAACTAGAAGTGGTTGTGTGGCTCAAAATGGTAGAGCACTAGCCTTAATTTAAAAAAGCTCAGGGACAGCACCCAGGCCCTACGTTCAAGCCCCACAACCAACCAAAACAAATAATTACATGATGAAAACCATTATCTAAATTTATTTGTTTACTCAAACAGTTTTATAAAGGAGTTTCAATTCTATTTAAATTTCTCTTTTTCTTTTTTTTATTGTGAAAACACCATACAGAGGGGTTACAATTACATGGGCAAGGTATTGAGTACATTTCTTATCAAGCATTGTTGCCTCCTCCTTTGTTTCCCCTTCGAATCCCTTCCCATCTCCTGCCTCCCCTAACCCCCCCATCCCCCACCCTCCAGCCAGAGTTGTAAAGTTTGTTTTCGACATAACGACTTGTACATCTCATTGTTGCAATGGATCCACCTGTATCCCTATTTAAACGATTTGTTTTTTTCCCTTCCCCTCCACAAATTATACCAACATCAAATACAGCAAGATAAGGATTCAAATGGTTTTTCTTACTTGTGATTATTTCTAACATATTTATAAGATGATTTCTTTATTGCTTTCTATGTCCCTCCCCCACAGTATAACCCCTTTTGTCACTGTATTTAAATTTCTTTATATATCATATATCTATCTATCTTTATATATCATCTATCTATCTATCTATCTATCTATCTATCTATCTATCTATCTATCTATCTATCTACAATAGATAGATAGATATATGAACTGAAATTGAACTGTCACAAAGTTAAAACATAAGAATAAATTGTTAAATTACAGTAGAACTCAAATTGCATTGGCAGTGCATGGTGGTTTTCTGGTCAGGAGGCAGGTAAACCCTCAGTGATCTTACAGGAAAAGCCACAGCAGGAGCACTAGGTGAGAGGTAAGAGGGTCAGGGCCAGGCTGCACACATTGATGATCATAGTGAATAAGGCTCCATGAAGAACTGTGTCATGGTCCCCATGAGAATTGTTTGTCCTCAGTCCATTGTTTCCCAGAGGGTGATGCAGAGTGAAGTGAAAATTATTTCAACCTCATTAAAAAGGGGATTTCAGTCAACCTAAAATGCCCTGACTTTCTCTCCCACCTTATGGGTAAAAGAGGATCTCTATAGATAAAAGAGCATCTCAGCATTTATAATGTGTTGGATCTGTGTCAATACTGAGACTTCATGAGATTGTAAGAAAATACAATCTTATGAATATACACAAAAGTCTTTATTACATGTAAGAAATTTCCAGCTAGAAGTTGATCCAGGTAAAATCTGAATTTACTTTGAAGTGTTTATCTTAGAAACTCGTAAAAATGTTTTTTCTACATTGCATTATTATATGGGGTATAATGTGATAATTTTAGATAACGTTATGCATTCACCCAATGTTTAACGTCAATTCAGGGTATTTAGCATTTCTTCCTGAGAAACTGTTGTCATTTCTTGGTGTAAGAAGCAACTCAGAGTCCTCTCTTTTACTCTGGAGTTTGCCACAATGAAACTGGCAGCCATATTAGAAGATTAATTTATGATATTTGATCTGGTGCCCTGTAGGATTGATGGTGTATACTATATTTTAATTTGACCTGAATCTAAAATTATTAATGCTTAAAATAAGAAAATAAAAGCCACTTGCAAATCCTCACAACAAAAAATAGTTTTAGCATTAAATAGTCATCTTTCATAGAGAATAATAACTTTACACAAGAAAGTAATTGAAGATAGCTGAGGGCTGTCTTTACCCATTACTTAGTGTGGGCAGAAGCCTTACTTTTAAGATGGCTAACCCTCTTTTACCATGCATAAAATGGAGATGAGTCCAGTATTTGTGATAGGACTGTTATGGGGCTTTACAGGGAGTGAAACACAATACTAAGAATCACTCTTGAAAGTGCCTTGAATAGTCACTGAATTTGATCAATTAAAAATAATTGAATCAAAGACAGTATAAGAGGTTCAATTAGGATTCAGGTACCAGTAAGAGTAAGGGGAGCCAAAAGAGCGGGTGAAAGGAGGTGAATGTGATCAAAGTACATTACATTCATGGAGATAGACAAATTAAACCCGTTGCAAGTATTTTTTAAAAAGTAGAGGGAAGCGAGGTGCTGGTGGCTCACTCCTGTCATCCTACTTACTCAGAGGCTAAGATCTGAGATCACCTTTCAAAGCCAGATGGAGCAGTCAAGTCTGTGAGACTCTTACCTCCAGTGAACTACTCAGAAAAAGCCAGAAGTGGCACTGTGGCACTAGCCTTGACCAAAAAGAAGCTCAGAGACAGAACTTGGGCTCTGAGTTCAAGTCCTAGAACCAACACACACACACACACACACACACACACACATACACACACATACACACACACATACACACACATATGCAGGGAAGATAAAGGAGAGAGATGGAGGTGAGTTGATTGGGTCAAATTGTATGCAAGTATGGAAATAACATTGAATTCTCCTAATACAACTAAGATATACTAATATTTTTAATATAATGCTTCATATCTTACTGTACATTGTACAGGAAAGAAGGGACTTCTTAATAATCTGGACCAGATAAAGTCCTCTAACTGAAGAGTTGGGCTCTTGCCCACTTTAGTTAGCAAACTATTAACACCTTCAGGCCTTTCAAACATGTGTGTGTGCGTGTGTGTGTGTGTGTGTGTGTGTGTCTGTGTGTCTGTGTGTGTGTGTGCATGTGCGCGCATGTGCACTGATTCTGAGGCTTGAACTAAGTGCCTAAGCATTCTCCTTGAGGGTTTTTTGTTTCCTTTTGTTTTTCTCAAGACTAATACTCTAACACTTCAGCCACAGATCCACTTTTGGCTCCTTGGTGTTTTTTTGGAAATAAGGGTCTCATGGACTTTCCTACCCAGGTTGCATTTGAACCATGATCCTCAAATCTCAGTACCCTGAGTAGCTAAGATTACAGATGTAATCTAAAAGCACCTGGCTACATTATTTTATTCTTCAGAAAAATCATCTGTTCAAAATGTCCACTTGATGAGCCTTTCAATGATTAGATATGCTATCTGTTTCCTTGCTAGACTCTACACTATTGAGGGTGAAAGCAATTTTC
This sequence comes from Dipodomys ordii, assembly GCF_000151885.1. Classification (NCBI taxonomy): domain Eukaryota; kingdom Metazoa; phylum Chordata; class Mammalia; order Rodentia; family Heteromyidae; genus Dipodomys; species Dipodomys ordii. Next base: position 662,902 of record NW_012267243.1, read on the forward strand.
TCATTTTGATATGTGTGCTCTCCCCCTGGAGTCTAGGAGTCCTGAACTCTCTGCTGCCTCACCCAGAGCTGGTGTGAATTCCTCTGGCTACCACCTAAGAAGTCTTGGCAAGCTGGATGAATCTCAGTTGAGGTAATTAGCAAATATATTTTTAAGTAAAGTTTATTTTTAAATAAAGTCCAATGATTAAAAATTTTTATGATTAAAAATTTTTGTTTGACTAAAATTATCCTGTATTATCTCCAAGAAAGAATTCTTTTTTTTTTTTTTGTCGGTCGTGGGGCTTGAAGTATGGGCCTGGGCGCTGTCCTTCAGCTCTTCAGCTCAAGGCGAGCGCTCTACCACTTGAGCTACAGCGCCACTTCCGGTTTCTGGTGGTTTATTGGAGATAGGAGTCTCACGGTCTCTCCTGCCCGGGCTGGCTTTGAACCGCGATCCTCAGATCTCAGCCTCCTGAGTAGCTAGGATTTACAGGCGTGAGCCACCAGCGCCCGGCTCAAGAAAGAATTCTTATATGCTATTTTTTCCCGCTCACTAAATGATTCATCTGTATCCAAGGACGAATGTTTAGTCAGGGATGCATCTCACCAGTTCTGTAATTCTACTTAGTACAAATAACTAGTAATTCTGCTTACAATAGGTAACGTTTTTTAGCATGTAGGATTTTGTGCTGTGTGCTTTCCTATCAATGATAATAATACTGGATACCCACGTTGTGATTGTAAAGGAGGGAAGGAAGAGAGAGGAAAGAGAATGAGAGAGACAGAGGCACAGAGAGAGAGAGAGACAGAGAAAGGGAGGGGGATGTACATTAGTACATTTGTAAACAGACTTTTGGTTGGGAATGGTTAGTATGGCTCATATCAGCTCCATATTTATAAACTGTTCATTGTCCATAAATTATAAATTGTTCATCCTCCATAAATGTTATTACACTGAAGTAGTCACATAATTAGAAATCTCATTTTCAACTTTTTTATACACTTAGCTTTTTACCATCAGCTTTGTTATGCATTTGTAAAATTTTAAATAGAAAATATTTTTATTCTTGGCAAAATAAAATCAAACTTGCTTTACAAATTTATTATGCTATAGCAATCATTTTATTTTAAAAAAATCAGTTAACAATTCAGGGTAAAGTTAATAAAGATTCAGACATAATTAGTAAATATAAGGCTCAATGAAAAATATTTTTTTTAATTTTTACTGTGCCTAATTGACCTAACACATAAGAGAAATGGCACTTTAGGGTCACAAAACTTTAACATATATTTAAGAAAGTAAAAGTGTGGTGGGCTGGGAAGGTGGCTCAGTGATAGAGCGCTTGCCTTGCATGCATGAAGCCCTGGATTTGATTCCTTAGCACCGGCAGAAAAGGCCAGAAATAGCGCTGTGGTTCAAGTGGTAGAGCACTAGCCTTGAGCTGAAAAGCTGAGGGACAGAGCCCAGGCCCAGAGTTCAAGCCCCACAACTGACAAAGAAAAAAGAAAAAACAGAAAGTAAAAGTGTTTGTGTTTTATAAATACAACATAGTTGAATTCTTATAGGAATGAATATGTTCTGTTAGACAAGAGGAAGGGCATGCATACACTTTCTTCCTTGGGCTCACATGAGGTAAATGCAGTGGACGCCATGACCAATCACACAGCACAGATGGACTTCTTCCTCATCCAGTTCTCTGACGACAAGCAGCTCCAGGTCTTCCATGGCTTTCTGTTCCTGCTGATCTACTTGGAGGCTCTCATGGGGAATCTCTTCATCTTCATCCTTGTCACAGTGGACCCGTGTCTTCACACCCCCATGTACTTCTTCCTGAAGAACTTGGCCTTCCTTGATGCGGGCCTCATTTCAGTCACAGTCCCTAACCTCATTCTGAACTCTTTTACCCATAGGAGCAACATTTCTCTCCCAGGATGTGTGTGTCAGCTCTTCTTGGTGATTCATTTTGTTAGTTCAGAGCTTTCCATACTGACAGCCATGTCCTATGACCGCTATGTGGCCATCTGTCACCCACTGCGCTATGATGTCATCATGAACAGGGGACTCTGTGTGCAGATGGTGGCTGTTTCTTGGATGTTTGGGAGCCTCTTTGGGGTCTTATACTCAGCTGGAACTTTCTCTTTAGCATTCTGTGGCTCCAGAAGACTCGCACAGTTTTTCTGTGATGTCCCCTCTCTACTGAAGATTTCTTGCTCTAAGAGGCATGTCAGTATTGATGTTAGTGTGGCCATTGCAATCCTCTGGGGGCTGTTCTGCTTGGTGTGCATTGGGAATTCATATGTTTACATCTTCAGTACTGTGTTGAGAATGCCATCATTACAAGGCCGGTCCAAAGCCTTCTCCACCTGTATGCCTCATCTCATAGTTGTGATTACATTTTTAATGACAGGTGCCATTGCTTATTTGAAGCCAGTCCCTGACTTCCCATGTCTTGCTGACTTTTTGATATCAGTTTTCTACTCTGTGATGCCTCCATCTTTGAACCCGATAATATATAGTCTGAGAAATAAGGAAATCAAAGTGTCTGTGTGGAAGCTCTTATGGAAGCTGCGTCATTACAAGGGTTATGGGGTAAACAATACACTCATATCTAGAAAGATCTACTGATACGTTTATTTCATTATTTCCAGGAACTTTTTATACTCATGTAAATAGTTCAATGTGTATTTTAAGCAAATATTTTGTTTAACAATTCTAGACTAACTATGTTGAAAATGAACTATATAACTTGGGGGGTGGTAAGGAAAAACAGGGAAAGAGTGAAGGAAAGAATGGCATTGTTCACAAAGAAATATACTAATTACCTGACTTATATACTGTAACTGTAACCCCTCTGTATATCACCATCATCATAATAAAAGAGTTTTAAAAATTCTAGAATAAGACCAGATTGAAACAATTGTCTTCTCAGGACCTATATAAGCTATTCACAAGCTCCATGACAAGCTTAAATACAAGAAAGCTATTTCAAGATGCTTAAAATCTGGGAATACATTGCATAACATTTTTAAAGGGCCTTGTACCTATCACACAGTTACACTACCACCAATCCACTAGCCCAAACCCTATTTTGGCATTATAAATGAAATAATTTATATTGAATTCTCTAAATTTTTCTCACAGCTGAATAGATTATACTTTCTCTCTGTGTTGAGTGCCTGTGTTCTACATTCTACAGATAAAATGGAATGGTCTGGAATGATTTATATATATAGATACAGATATAGATATGTCTATTTATCTATATATATATTACATATTTGTATCTATCTTTCTATCTATCTATATATAATGCTGTCTCAAGTTAGGTCTACACTGATACATCCAAACCACTCTTCAAATGATTAAGAGTTATTTATTCTCCTTAAGTTTACTAGTCCTGTAAATTAGTTATCAACTACAAGCATTCATAGCTGTGTGAACTTTTGGAGTTAATTGGGTCCTGTTTTCCTCTCCTCTGAAGATCATTATCAAACAGAAATATCCCCTGAGCCAAAAGAAACAAATTACAAAAGACTTTGCTAGTGACTCAAGAAAAGGACCACATAATAGATAAAAGAGAATATGATTGAATCATTTTTAAAATATGTGGATGGGCTTCATATATCTGAAGGGATAGGGAAATTTTTTTTTGGTTGGACGTGGGGCTTGAACTCTGGGCCTGGGCACTGTCCCTGCACTCTTCAGCACAAGGTGAGCACTCTACTGCTTGAGCCACAGCACCACTTCTGGTTTTCAGGTGGTTTATTGGAGATAAGAGTCTCATGGACTTTCCTGCCCACAGGCTAGCTTTGAATTGTGATCCTCAGATCTTAGCCTCTTGAGTAGCTAGGATTACAGGCATGAGCCACTGGTACCTGGCTGGGAAATTTTTTATGTCATCTTAAAGCTTTTATTTGGCAAAATTATTAAGAGAAAGCTTTGTCCTCATCTTTAGGTTAAAACTAATCCTTTTTTTTTTTTTTTTGGTCCGGTCTTGGAGCCTGAACTCTGGGCCTGGGTGCTGTCCCTTAGCTCTTCAGCTCAAGGCTAGCACGCTACCACTTGAGCCACAGCACCACTTCCGGTTTTTTTTCCTGCTTATGTGGTGCTGAGGAATCGAACCCAGGGCCTCATGATGCAAGGCAAGTGCTATACCACTGAGCCAACTTCCCAGCCCTAAAATTAATCCTTTACTGTGAATATGCTGTGGCTACTCATGTCCTTGATCTTCTTATTCACAGGAGAATTACCTGATGAGCTATAGTTGTTGCTGTTACTTTTAATAGAAAGAGAATTATAGTCAGAAGAATAACAGAGTCTCAGTTCAAAATCTCATCTGTGTTTGGATGTGAAACAATTAGTTACTTTGTAAAAAGAGTAAGTCAACAAAACTAATAATTACTTTAAGAAAACAGCAAATTACAGAAAATCTCATTCCTTATAATATTTGCTGAATTTCAAGTATCCTGTGGAGATGGTACATTTATATCAATCATTTCCTGGGTGATATGGTACATGCTGGTCTTCCCAGCTGCATGGGAGGCTAAGATTGGGAGGATTGCTCTTACAGTTAAGCCCAAACATAAAAGCTCATGAGACTAATTCAGTAAAAACATTTGGGTCTAATGGTACCTGCCTGTCATATCAGCTATGCAGAAACTATTAATAGGAAATCACAGTCCAAACAATTCTTAGCATAAGGCAAGACATCATCTCAAAATAAGCAGATTAAAAAAGCAAAGCATGGAAGCATAGCTCAAGTGATAGAGCACTTTATCTAGCAAGTGCAAATCCCTGAGTTCTAACCCAGTACTACCCTCTGAAAACAGATATAATAAGAACTGCAAGTGAAGTGCAATATAAATCAAATTTGATAAATACTGCTTTTTCAGTTTATTTCACTTTTGTAACTGGTTATATTTACAGAATTATTATGCTTAATGTTCATACTATATAAAAACTTTATAGCATGGCATAGGAGTTATAGGTAAATAATTTTAATAATTGTTTAAACAGTTGTCTTGAATTCTTGACATTTAATCATTTGAGTAAAATTTTAGCCAAATTATATTGCCTTGTACATTTGTATTTCTTATTGTCCTATGTTACATTTTGAACACGTTTGGATAAATCCTATTCAGGTTTTATTTATTTGTTTAGTAAGCATTCTCTGTCTGCCTATATCTCTGTCACTCTTGGTACTGGGGCTTGAACTGAGGGCTTGGGTTTTGTCCTTGAACCTTTTTGTGCTCAAGGCTAGCGCTCTACCACTTGAGCCACTTGTTGGAGATAAGAGTCTCACAGACTTTCCTGCTCAGGCTGCCTTTGAACCATGATCCTTTTATCTACTCAGAGAGGATAAATTGAATCAGTATGACAGAACTAACATTGTTCAGCCTTTTGTGCTGTACGTGAGCTCGGGGTTAGGACTATCAAAAATCTGTTGTAACTTTCAGGTCTGCATTCACTTCAGAACTTTACCTTCTTTGTGTACCCATACCACTGCTGGCTTTAGTTAACGTTGAAGCCTCTGGGCACCACAGCATCTAGATTCCTTCAGGTGCCTCTGTTTGTTCATCCATGAGTTACAAAGCTTGAATCTTCAGGATGTTCTTTGCCTGTGTTGGAGAGTCTGAAAATAGAGCACTGAGTTCTGTACTAGATGGGGGAAATCAAAGGAACTTGGTATCTGCTGGCTGATCTCAGCACTATCAAATCTCGGGCATCAGGTGATGTGTTTTGTTTTAATCTTGACATGCTTTCCAATATTCTTGTTTCTACGACAAGATCTCACTATGTAGCCCTGGCTAACTTCACATATATGATTTTCTTGCCTTGGCTTGCCAAGTGCTGGAATTAAAAGAATGAATACACCGACCATTATGCTCAACTCCAATTTATTTTAGTGTTTTTGTTCAAATTATTATTTAGAACTTTTGTATATGATTTCCATGCATTTGTTTATTTTCCTACTTTCCTTTTTTTTTTTACTCACTTCATTTTTTTTTATTGTGAAAATACCATATAGGGGGGTTACAATTACAAGGGCAAGATAATGAGTACATTTCTTTTTTTTTGTTTTTAATTTTTTATTGTGAAAATACTGTACAGAGGGGTTACAATTACATAGGCAGATAATGAGTACATTTCTTTTTTTAATTTAATTTAATTTTATTTGTGAACATACTGTACAGAGGGGTTACAATTGCATGGGCAGGATAATGCG
>NW_012267243.1:673754-741866 GCF_000151885.1 Dipodomys ordii
GAAGGTTTTTATTTGGCCTTCAGTTATGAAGGAGAGTTTAGCTGGGTACAGTATTCTTGGTTGATAGTTGTTTGTTTTTAGGGCATGGCATACTTCATTCCTACTTTCCTTTTGTCTTTGATTTGATCTCTGATTGTCCTTTGTCCTTTGATGTCTAATTTTTTTCTTATTGAGGTTGGGAAAGAAAATTTAATGTCTATCATTATCAGTGTAATGCTTAGTTTCATGGGTTGGGTTGAATTCACTTCACTCCAACATAGTTATTTAACTAAATATAATATAGAGGTTACTGTAGGGGTGTTTTAATAGAGGTAATTCCTATACATAGTTATCATTAAGTAATACAATTATGGTTCAATATGAATAAAATATAATGAAATATAAATAGTCTCCATCTAATATATTTTAGATCTTAAGGACAAAGGCCAAGTATTCTGCTTCTAGCATGACTAAATACATATATGACAATCATTTAACAATAATACGTATTGATTTATCAAATATTTCAGATTATTGATAATATCTCAAAGAAAACCTCAGTAAGTTAAATATGGAGTGACTTATTGAAAAATTAGATAAGTTATTATCCATGTACATGTAAGATAGCTACAAAATAATTTGAAAAATAAATCTATATACTTGGGAATTTAAAAACTCAACTCAAAGCAAGTAATACTCTAAAATACATACTGACTCAAAACTACTAATGTTTCATTATAAAAAAGAATAAAAAATTAAAATGCATGCTCACAAAATAACTAAGAAAATTATGAGTTTTTTTTCTATTTTATTGATAAGAGCAACCTTCTGCTCCCTGAGAGCATTTTTCTATCCTAGCTGGGTCATTATTAGTTTAGCCAACAAATGCTGAATACCCCATTCTAAAGACTAAGGACTTGCTTATAGGCTATAAGATTTCATTTATTGTATATAGTTCCTTGGGCTTTGGTAAATATATTGTTGTATATTCCTCAGATCAATGTCAATTACAACAGTGTCTTTTCTGTAAAAGTTCCTGTGTTCTCCTTTGTAACAAATTATTCAGCTACAATGTCCATCATCATGTACTTCAGCCAGTGATCTTTGCTTCATCTTTACTTTTCCACAGTATGCAATGTTATATAAATGAATAAGGCAAACAGATAAACTTTGGAACAGAGTTTTTTTTAAATTTTTATTTATTGTGAACATTCTGTACAGAGGGTTTACAATTACATGGGCAAGATAATGAGTACATTTCTTATCAAGCATTGCAGCCTCCTCCTTTGTTTACCCTTCACATCCCTAGAGTTTTTTTTTCTTTAGTAAAATAAATTTAAAGTCAAGCCATCTTGTTGAGTGAGTCAACAGATCATTTTTTAAAATTAAAATTTATTTTTTAATTGAGATTAGGTGATTACATAGATTTTACATATTTCACTGTATTGTGGAAGAGTGATACTTAAAGTCACAAACACATTTTAATCTTTGCAAGGCAAATTGTCATTATCATGGTCTACAAGGTTTGTGAATTCTATGAGCTTTGACAATGCAACTATTTCTTCCACATCATGTGATATTTACATTTCTTTCCTTTTGTTTAGTATAAGCTCATTTAGTGTAAGATCATTTGTTTTTATTGAAACATAATATTTTAGTTTTTGGATATACTACCAATGGTTTATTTATTTATTCTTCTATTGAAGGACATTCTGGTTGTTTACAATTTTAGCGACTATTAATAAAGATGCTATCTACTTTCATGTTCAAGTTTTTGTGTAAACAATTGCCTAGGTTAAAAATTTTGATTATTGTGTTCCATGATACATCTATGGACAATTATTTGCATTAAAAATAAAAGGAAAATCTGCAAATAAAAAAAAGATTTCATTTATTGTATAAATATACTACATTTTCTTGATCCATTCATCTACGGAGGGGCATCTGGTTTGGTTCCATATCTTAGCTATAATAAATAATGCTTCAATAAACATAGTTGTGCTGGTAGCTTTAGTATGGTCTTGTTTGTGATCATTTGGGGAAATGCCCAAAAGTGGGATTGCTGGGTCATAGGGGAGCTCTATGTGGAGTCTTTTGAGGAACCTCCATACTGCTTTCCAAAGTGGTGGAATAAGTTTATACTCCCACCAACAATGCAGTAAGGTTCCCCTCTGGCCACATCCACTCCAGTATCTGTTGTTATTAGATTTCTTTGCCTCCATTAGAAAGAATGACATCACCCCATTTGTTAGGAAATGGAAAGTCTTGGAAAAAAATTATATTAAGTGAAGTAAGCCAGGCCCAAAAAAACATAGGTCCCATGGTTTCCCTTATTTGCAATAACTAGTATAACTCTAAGGCAAGCAGAAAAGGTCAAAAGCTATGTACATATGACCATATAAGATGATATTAAGAGAAATGAACCCCAATATAGGGACACAAGTGTTTTTTTCTTTCTTGTTATTGTTTTTAATGTCTTTTAAATGTACTATGTGATTTTTTTTTGTTTCTCTTGTATATTCTTTTCCCACGGTAAAACCCCTGTTTCTACTGTATTTGATGTCAGTGTCTTGCATCTTGTATATACATTTTTCTATTTGGGAGGGGAAGGGAAATAAAAAAATGCTTAAATAGGGATACAGGTTAACCCATTGTAACAATGAGATGTACAAGACACTATGTTGAAAATGAACTTTACAACTTGGGGGGCAAAGGAAGTTGTTCAGGAGGTAGGGACGGAAGGGATGATAGGGGAAAAACAAAGGAGGAGGTAGCAACACTCTATAGAAAATGTACTCATTACCTTACTCATGTAACTATAACCCCTCTGTACAGAATTTTTACAATAAAAACATATAAAAAGATTTTATTCATTTGTTTTCATTTCTAATACATTTATCCTCTATTTCCTGAATAAAATGTCCTACTGGCAATTATGAAAAGGTGGTTCCCTCATTGTTTAATGTTAAGTGAGATTTTGTGAACTTCTTTATTCCATGTTTCTTTTGATTCTATGTTGCAGATGTCTGCTAATAGCTTTCCACTGCAGTGACAAGATTCCCCAAGAAAATCAACTTAATGGAGGAAAGGTTTATTTTATCTCCTATTTCAGAGGTTTGAGTTTATGGCCAAATGGCTTTATTGCTTTAGGCTTATTGTGGGCGAGAACTTAGTAGTGGTGGAGAGCAAAGAATAGAGCAAACACTGGTCACTTCGTAGCTACCACTATTATAATGTTCTCTTTCTCTTTCTTTCTGTCTGTCTGTCTCTCTCAATATGTTATTAGGATAAGAATCCATCAGTAAATAATTACAGTGAGTATTAGAGTCTACAAGATCAACTAATTTCCCAAAACTAAGTGTCTGAGCACTTCCCTTTTGGGGACAAGCCTTTAACACTTAAGTTTTAGGGAACTTCTCATATCCAAACTATACCTATTTCTCTGTACTTGTATTCTAAACAATTGTGTGATTTCTCCCCCCTCATAATGAATAAATAAGTTCTTAACAAACCATTTGCATTCCCACTTGGCCTAACCTTTTGTCTCAGAACAATTCTGACATATACTGACAAAAATTTTATTGAGTAGATTTTGATACAACGAATGTTATAAATGAACTATTTTATACTCAGAAGAGGTCCAACAAAAGAAAATATCAAGAAATGTTTATGTGCATTAAATATTTAAAAAATGAGAGAGTAAGCCAGGCACTGGTGATGGACACATGCAATCTTAGCTACTCAGGAGGCTGAGATCTGAGGATTATAGTTCAAAGCCAGACTGTGCAGGAAAGTCTGTGAGATGCTCATCCCCAATAAACTAGCCTTAACTAACTAACTAACTAACTAAATAATAAATAAATAAGACAAGATAAACAGTGCCCAAGCCCAGGACTGGCACACAAAAAGAAACAGGAAAAAGGGAATGAGAATGAGAATGAGGGAGAGAGAGATAGAGAGACAGAGACAGACACACAGAGAGAAACAGAGACACAGAGACACAGAGAGAGGTGCTTGACAATTTTAAAACTTGAAAAAAGAGCAAAATCTTACTCACAGATGAATATTTATTCATGTGAATGAAAATGTATATATATGTTAAGCCCCATTGGAAAGAGATCATTTGTATTTAAAAAATGTAGTATAATGCTAAAAGAGAAAATTAAGAAATACTTACTTTAAAAAAATGTTCAAAATACAAAACAAGATTCTCCAGAGATCTCTCCCCTCAGAGATAAGTCAAACAGCTTTTTATAAACTCCCATGTGAACAGAAGAGCTAAAGAAATCAGATGGGAAACAATGGTGCTTTCTTATAATTTAAGAAAGTGAAAAACCTTGAAGAACACAGGAAGGACAGAAGCCTGCATCTTCTCCCTTCTCCAACTCTAAGAAGTACAACAAAAAGAGAGACTCCTTTAAACATGCCTATTATTACATTTAAAATTTTTTTCTTCTTTCGTGAAATACTTATTTCTACCCTTTCCATGCAAAACGCCTGATAAAATTGCTGTGATGTTTCTTTTTGGAAATTTATTGTTATGTCTTATCTTTTATCCATTTGGTGTCTCTGTTTTTTTTTTTTTTTTTGGTGTTGTTTGTTTTTTTCTGAGTCCGGTTGTGGGGCCTGAACTCTGGGCCTGGGCGCTGTCCCTCAGCTCTTCAGCTCAAGGCTAGTGTTCTACCACTTGAGCCACAGTACCACTTCTGGCTTTTTTTTCTTTTTGCTTATGTGGTGCTGAGGAATCGAACCCAGGGCCTCATGCATGCAAGGCAAGTGCTCTACCACTGAGCCACCTTCCCAGCCCGGTGTCTCTTTTTTTTAACTGAAGAATAAAATCCATTACCATTTGAGGTAATTAGTTATAACTAAGAACCTGCAACTGCTATTTTGTTGACTGATGATTTGTTTTCTCACTCTCTGCTTCTGTGGTTAAGTAATTTTTTCTACTAACTTGTCTTTATTACTAGCTATTTATTTTATAGTGTATTTAATATGAGTTTTTGCTTTGTGATTTTACTTACTATAAGCTTTTGTTAGCAGGAAATAAGAAACTTCACTGTATTCTTATACACATACAAAATGAAGCTGAATAAAAATTAAGACTTTAAATCTACCACTCCACAATTTGCAATTTGATGTCAGAAATTCCATCTTTTCGATTTCTACCTCTTGACTATTGTAGTTAGGATCCATATTGGTTTTCATTTTATTATCTTTTAGTGGTTGTACAAAAGAAGATTGATCCAACATATTAGTTTACAAGTACAATGTATTTTGATTAATGTCACACCTTTTTATAATTCTCTTCCAACTCTACCCATCATCTCCTTACATGGGTCACTTTTCACATATGTACAATCAATATTATAACTATGTTCACCTACCCTTCCTCTCTCCATTTCCCCCTTCCCCTAGTTCTGTCTCCACCTCCGCCAACCCCGACATGCACATTTTAGCTTCTTGGTATTCATCCCACTAAATGTAATTTGTTTTTTTTTTCAAGGAGTTATACCATTGGAATCCTCCCTTGTATGCATATGATCCTGTGTATGTTTTCATATATATTTATAATTAAGATCTAACTTCCACATATGAGAGAAAAAAAACTCTTTTTTATCTGAGCCAACCTTCTTTTTCCAGGTCCATTTTCCTGCAAATGAAATGATATTATTTTTCTGGATAGAATATATATATATTTATATATGTTTATAAATACCAATTTTTCTTGATCCATTGTGGAGTGTCTGAGCCATTTCTATAGCTTGGCTATGGTGAATAGTGCAGCAATGAATATGGGTATATGAGTGTCTTTACTATATCTTGATTTATCATCTTTTGAATAAGGTTTCAAGAGTGGTGCAGCTGAATCATTGCGTAGTTCTATGTTTATATTTTTGAGGAATCTCTAACCTGCCTTTCATAGTTTTTACACTAGTTTGTATTCTCACCAAAAGTGTAACAGGGTTAGGATTCATTTTAATGACTTTTAACCTTCAGATTAAAGATAGAAGTGGACTGTACATCAGAATTATAACCCTGAAACATTGTAAATTTCTTATTATGCATACTTTCACCAGTATGTTTTATGTTTCAGATGTTTTCTGATTGGCCTCCAGCAGTACTTTCTTTGTTTAGTGGGAAAGTCATTATTTCTCATTTATTTATCAAAGTTATCTTTTTTTATTGTGAAAATACCATACAGAGGGGTTACAATTACATGGACAAGATAACAAGTACATTTATTATCAAGGATTGTAGCCTTCTCCTTTGTTTACCCTTCCTATCCCTTCCAATCTCCCCCACCTCTACCCTACTACTGAGTACAGTCTTCAGGGTTAGTAGGAGTTTTCATTGAATTTTATTTTATTAATATGCATATAGCAAATCACTATCTCTGGTACTCTGCTAAGAAATCTGAAGCAAGGAACATTGGACAATCATATATTTGTTATTTGCTTCTTTTCTGTGTTTAAGATCCTCTTTGTACTTTAACTCAAGAATATGGTTATAATATGTTAAGGGGTAGCAATTTTTGTTATTGTTGTTTTTGTCCTTTGGTGCTGGTGCTGGGCTTGAATTCAGGGTCTGAGCATTGTCTCATAGTCATTGTTCAAGACTACTGCTTGAGACTACTGCTCTGCTTCCAGCTTTTTTGGTGGTTAATACAAGGTAAGAGTCTCATAGACTTTCCTGCCTGTAATGTTCTGATATTTATCTTCAATCTCTGGTAATCTATGAACTTTCTGTCTGGATACTTTTATTTTTCTCCAGGTTTGAAAGGTTTTCTCCTATTACTTTGAAAGGTTTTCTCCTATTACTTTTGTGAACAAATTTTGTACCCTTTATTACTTTACCTCTGCTGGCTCCTAATTAATATGCAAACCTAAAGACTCAGACTTTAGGCTTACTCTTGGGGTGCTATGAAATACAACCATGATGATACTTTGATTTCTTTTCAGGATCCTTTTGCTCCCCTTCTGTTTCAATCTGGAGTTCCTTTTTTGTCTATGCAATCAGATAGCTGCTAAGGCTGTCCATTGTCACTTCAAGTTCCATCTATCATCTATCTCCCTATCTAAATCTAATTTTTGTTAAGTGTTTCAGATAAATTTCTAATTTCTATGTTGTTTTGTGTATTCTCTTGGTAATTTCCTCATAAGAGCCATTTTTGAATTCTTGGTCTCAAGGTCACCCAACTGTATCTGGGGAGGATAAATTGCTTCTCTCTCTTTTGTTCCATTTGGTGAGGTCAGGATTCTCTCTTTGGTCTTGATTCTTATAAAAGCATGTCTTTATCTTCCCATTAAATGATTTGGTTTTATTCCAGTAGTTACCATCTAACCTTTTTTTTTTCTTTCTGTTTATCTTTGGAAGGTGATTACAAATTGTTGAATTTCCTTTACTTGGAAACAATTCATACTCTAACCACAAGATGGCTCAAGAAGTTAAGAATTGCCATGGATCTTAAAAGGTTGTTTTTTGTTTTTTTCAATTTGGTAGAATTTTCTATTTGGCAAGAATCTCAAAGTACACTCTGGATTGCATGGGAAGGCCTGACAGGTACATCCTTGAAGAAAAGCAATTTGAACCTATAAAAGGATCAGTACTTAAAAAAATTACAATACCAGGTAGAATAAAGGAATTCTTTACATATACTTTTCCACTTTTTTTCGATTAGGAAATAATTCAGATGAACTGAATTATTCAAAATATGATTCTATTCTAAATCTTGTATATTTTATGTAAGATTTGCCTCTATCAATGATTCATGCTTAAAATATAAGGTCCTTACCATAAAGAATGGATCATTATTTGAGGTAATCATATTAATTAGCCAGATTTACTTTTTCTACAATAAATTCACACATTGAAGCATATTTTACCAAATACATGACATTGTTATTTGATAATTAAAATAAATTTAATTCAAAAACACGAACATACTATATTTGATGATGAACTTAAGAATGTATTAAATACCAGAAAACAACCACGCATGGATCAAGAGGTAGAGCACCTGCTGAGCAAAGAAGTTAGTAAAAGCCAGATGAACTTAGTTGTTCTTGTCAAAGTGCCAGTTTTACATGGTCCTCTATCATGAGCTAAGAGAAGTTAAGAATCTGAAGTAAAATTCTATGGAAACAGAATAAAAAGTGCTGCATCTGATGAAAAATCACCTTCTATCATCGATTCAGGTTCAAGACAGATCAGAGGGAGTCAGAGTACTGAACTTTGCTGAACTTTGCTGAACTTTGCTGAACTTGTCTGAAATCAGCCTTTTACAGTTTTGCACTTTCCATTCTTGTCCTCAGATATAATAGGACCAAGTCCTTTTACTGTTAATCTATTTTTCAGATAAAGCCCTACCAAATTTTACCCAGATGGAGTTGAACCACCAAGACTGTCCTATCCATAGCTAATAGACAGACGGCATTACACATGTGCACATCATACTTGGCCTCATGTTTTTCTTTTCTTAATGGGTGAGTCTTAAGACTCAGACACCAGTTTTCTGCCTGGAGGCTCCAGTAACAATATTTTAAATATTGTGAGTATATTATCATTAAATAGTATTTTTATTATTTTTGTCAGTTCTTTTTTATGTTTTTATTGTGAAAATACTGTACAGAGGGGTTACAGTTACACAAGCAAGATATATGAGTAGATTTCTTATCAAGCATTGTTCCCTCCTCCTTTGTTTTTCCCCTACCATCCCTTTCCTCCCATTCAACTCAGAGCCCACCTGCATGCTATATCATATTCAACAACTAGGCTACATTTCAGCACTTGTACCTTTTTTCTTTTGTCAGACTAAGAATTGAAACAGGGTTTTTCTGCAGGCTAGCCTTGTGCTATACCAATCAGCCTTGTGTTTTTTGCCACTTTTTTGTGCTTAATTTTTTTTTTTGAGATATCATCTGTCTTCCTGTCCAGGTAATAGCCAGTTTTAGACTTTGGATTATGATAGGTAGGATAACAGATACAGGTTGCGATGCCCAGCTCTTCATTTTGAAGTGATAAAGTGATTTCATGAACATTTCTTCCTAGATTAATCTCAAAGTATGATCAAATCCATCTCATTATCATGACAAGACAGGAATATTTTGGTCCCTAGGCTGACCTCACTAGTGCTGAGTCTGCTGGGGTCTCGTTCCCAGGCAAGGCTCACCACTCCCAGCCCTATCACAATCAACCTTACTAACAGACTTTGTCATCTGAAGCAGTTGAGCTCCTTTGACTTACCCATCTCTGTGGGCCTGTGAACTCTGCAATGCAGCAGTTTCTTTTCTCTCTCTCATGTAACTCCACATCTATGGCACAGAGCCCAAAACAATGAATAAATATGTATAAAATTGTCAGCAAGCAGAAGCCACATGCCATGATATTCCTCAAACTTTTCCCACATTTTGTCACTTTTAAAATTAATTTTTCAACATAAACATTGCAGTGTCCTTGAAGCATTTATCATTTGCTTGGTATCCTTTGAAATATGCTAGAATCCTCGAAGGAAGAAAATTAATTTTTGAGAAAAGTGTTTCCCAAATTAATACATGTAGATGCTCTCTGTGTTATATTTTCCCTGTCAGTGAGGCAAAGATTTAAAATAATCATATATTTTTAAATCTCTGTCTCTTTATCTGTCTCAGCCTGTCTGTCTGTCTGTCTGTCTGTGTGTCTATACTAGGTCTTGGGGCTTGAGTCACTGTTGCCCAGCTGATCAATTTCTCCCTTTAATTATGGTTTAACTTTGCATAGTTTACAAATAGTTGTATAGTTCATTTCTAACTTAGTGTCTAGTGAGTATCACTGCTGAATTGGTTCACATTTTGCCCCACCTTTCTGTGCTCTCCTTCCCCTCCCCAAATAAGATTAACTCATATACCAGGCACAGGGTACAGAAAACAATAACAGGAACAGAAGGGATTAATTAAACAGCACTATAAACATGCACACATTGAGTAAGTAGTTTTTGAATTCTGGTTGAGATTGGGTCTTAGCTAAATGTGCATGTATAGAATTGAGTACCTCAGCCAAGCAATCTATGTCCCTTAGAACTCACATGCATGAGTTATAACTCTAGTCTGAACCCATAATACTGAATATACCCAGGATGAACTGGGTAGTAGTGATATAATAAAACGAATTGGTATTCTAATAATGATGACTAATTATTTACAGTAACAGTGAGCCATGACAAAGCTCTATGTACCTTAACAGGTTGCTGTTCACACAAAGAAGCTCAAGTGTCAAGACTTGAATGGACTGGTAAAAGAGGAACTGCTTTAAGACCCAGATCATTTGGGCTCTTAAATACCTAACAACAGTGTCCAGGCAATGATGGTTTTGACAACCAAGTACATGCCAAATGAGCGAACTTTACAACTTTGTTGCGGGGGGTGGGGTGGGGTGGGGGGGAAGGGGGGAGGATTGGGTGGAGAGGCTAGGGAAGGATGGGAAGGGGAAACAAAGGAGGAGGCTACAATGCTTGATAAGAAATGTACTCATCTTGCCCATGTAATTGTAACCCCTCTGTACAGTATTTTCACAATAAATAAATAAATAAAAGAAAAAAAAAGAAAAATCATCAGTACCAAAAGATAAAGCAAAGTTAAGTCAGTTACTTGAAAGGTGCTTGTTAAATCACTCTTATATTATTTGTACGTTTTCTCTCACTGCTTTAATGAATACACAAAGAATAAACCAGTTCCTTTGAAGATAATGTCTTATAATTAGGCACAAGATGGTAGAAGTTGTCTTATGTCCTACCCTTTGAATGTTTAGATAGAATCTGAAAACAGTCACTTGAGTTTTTCATCATTTATGGATGTTCTAATCTCTGGATGTAGAATCACGATCCAAAGGGAAAGGGGACTAAACACAAATGTTGAAGATAAAATTATAAATGTCAATGTGTGTGGTGTCTGAGATCTATAACTGTTTATTGAATTAAGATAAAATAGTTTCTAGTTATATCTGTGTATGGAGAACACACATAAGAATGTCAACTGACATGTTTCACTTAATATAATTTTTCTGGTCTATCTATCTATCTATCTATCTATCTATCACATTTACATAAGGGGAATCTGGGCTATATATTCTATACAGTGGCTGCGGTGAATAGTGCAGCAATGAACATACTTGTGCAAGTGTAATCTATTGTATAAATGCCCAAGAGTGGTAATACTGGATCATAACGTAGGTCTACATTTAGTGTTTTGAGGAATCTCCAAACTTCTTTCCAGAGAAGTTGAACATGTTTATATTTCTACTCACAGTGTATTGTGGGAAAAGGCTCTACAAAGGTTGAGCTCTCAAAGCATTAGAAGCAATAGATGCAGACATAGAGCATACCTGCTCTAAAAAGGCACTCCCCATACTTGACATTGGATTAACTTTTAGAAAAATATTAATCTTTGGTATAAAGAGGTGAAATAAATCCTCAGGAGATCACAGCTCAGAAATTTAAAGATCATATTTTATCAGAAATTGAAGGAATATCTGAGAATATATAAAAGCCAATTCAATATTAATGAGAAAACTATAAATATGTATTTAATCAAAAGCTTGAATAATCAATGGGTCCAGTAGTCAGAGTTATATTTTAGAGAAATCTCTTAAAACATAGGAGGATTCACTGCATAAAAGGTAGGGAAAGTTTTAGTATGTAGGGTGGAGGGGCTCAAAACAACATGCAGAAATCCTCAAAACTCTAATTTAAAAAGATGTCACCTTATGATTTCAAATCATGGTTCATTAGACAGGATCCACTCCACCAAGAATATTGGTTGTTCTATTTTTAATTGTCTCCAAACACTAATCCAGTAACGCAAACTTAAATTTCATGGTGCAAATTATTATTTTAGAAATTTCATAATAATAATTTTACTCTAATCTTGCAAATTATATTATTGGAAAGACATACATGAATATGATATCTTATCCTCACATAGGCAATGCTAATTCTGTCATAAAAATGATCACTGCAGTTATCATCAGTCATTATTGTTACCATACTTTGTTATGGAGGGAATATTAAATGCTTATTATTTTCTAGGTACCATGCTGAGTATATGTAGTGGGTATCCTGAAAAATATGCTCATGTTCAAATCATAAAATCAATTCCCAGTGGGCTCCTAAGGCTTCCATATCATCTTAATATGTTTTCTTATTTCATTTAATTGCCACTCTGCAAAACCATTTTATTCTCTTCCCAAAGCTTTACCAAGACCTCTTTGCCATACTAAGAAAGTAGTGATGATCTTACCTATTTTTGTTGTTCCTTAAGTGCACTTCCTGGACTCTCAGCCATTCGACCAGCTATACATGGGCATATCAACCCCTCTGTGCATTCTGGCTCCCTCACAGGATCCCCACCCACTTTTTAACCTATTATCATTTTTATCTTTGTACCAAATACTATCCTTAATTGTATAAAGATCTCTAAGATCATATAACATTAACAGTGAATGCATGGATATTACCTGTCTTAGTTATGTTCAATTTGTCATTGTTACAAAAAAGATAGGAGAAATAAATCAATCTGAAACTTTCTATAATAATTACTTTGCCCACTTCCTCTCCCTTCATGTTACCTTGAACCCTCTCTAAGCATATATTCTTTTAAATCATTCAAATAAATGTTAACAATGATCTCCAAGTGCTACATGCCATGATCAAGCCCCACCTCTTATTCTCATCCAACCATTATCTGTATTTGTTACAGCTGAGCTGGCCCATTCTTACACTTTCTTCACTTATGTCTTAGATGTCACATATTCATAACTCAACAGACCTTATCATTCTTTTATTTACTTCCCATCTGATTCCAGTGGCCTCCGTCCCAGACTTAAATCCTTTCTCCTAAGTGAGTTCTACTAACCTTGTGTTTCTAAATATCCTTTATACTCTAAAGACTACCAAAGACATAACTGATATTTCAAACTTTAATCTGAACTCCAGCTAAGTTCATAAATGGCTTAAATACATAAAATTAATTTTAGAGCCTTATTGAACTTAATTCTTCAATTTAATTCAATTTAATTAATTTAAATTCTATTCAATTTAATTCTTAATTCCTCTTACCTACCAACTGTAGAAGTTTTATAAGCAGCATCAAATAAAATTTTATTTTATGTCCACTTATATAAAACCCAATTAGTAACCATTTTGCTACCTTTGTTCCCCAAATACGTAAGACTTATGCAGTAATTTCCACTAGTCTCTTTTCCAACTAAGTTTATGTTCTTTGAAACTTCTTGAGTTTTTTCCTTGCTTCCTTATTTGCTATCCACATGTATATTTACCATGTCACACCTCTTCAAAAAATTATTTCTCTCAGAACTGAATTCAAATGAGTGTTGTTGCCAAATGACAGAGAGTTGAGACATTTGAGGCTTCTGGTTAAGGATGCTTTTATTACATTCTCATGGAAAGTGACAAGCCAGTGTCCTTCAATATTAAATATTGTAGAATATTTTCCTTGCATAGTTATGGAATACTTGGACATGATGTTTTTGTAGTTGGTTCCCTTCCTAGATACAGGAACTTAGCGCTTTAACTTACAATGCAATAAATAGATTTTGTTCTTTTGTCAATGATTTCTTCATAATTAGTAAAGAATGCCCTTATCTAGGTAGCCAGAATCCAGATAGAATGAACCAACCAAACTGTCAATAGTAAACACAGGTTATCAGATAACCAAGTAATCTCTGTTGACAGGGAAACACGGACGAAGTCTTTGGGAAGTCCAATCCTCAAGGGATGAAAGATCTAAGCATTACTTGTGGCTACTTTCTGAGTAGATGAGCAACGCATAAATATCCTTTTAAATGCCCCGATGACATCCTTGTTTCTGAGACTGTAGATGAGAGGGTTAAGCATGGGTGTGACGATGGTGTAGAAGGCGGACACCACCTTGTCCTTCTCGGGTGTGTGGAATGACCGGGGTAGCACATAGGTATAGAAAGCAGCTCCATAGAAAATGCTGACTACGGTTAGGTGGGATGAACACGTGGTTAAAGCCTTCTTTCGGCCCTCTGCAGAGCGCATGCGGTGCACGGCTAACAAGATGAGAGAGTAGGAGGTGGAGATGATAGAGACAGGGATGAGCAACATGAGCACACAGCAAACGTACATCAACGCTTCGTACACAGATGTGTCGGCACACGCCAGCCTGAGAACTGCAGGAATCTCGCAGAAGAAATGATTGATTCTGCGGGAGCCACAGTAGGGGACGTTCATAGTGATGGGAGTGAGCAGGAATCCATCAAGTGAGCCGCCAAACCAGGCACCAGCAGCCACCAAAAGGCACACCTTGCGGTTCATCAGAACTGGATACCTGAGAGGATTACAGACAGCCACATAGCGGTCATAGGCCATGAGGCCCAGGAGGAAGAACTCTGAGCCAATCATCGTCAAGTAGAGGAAGATCTGGATGCCACAGCCCACAAAGGAAATGGTCTTCTCTTGAGAAACCATGTCCACCAGGAGTTTTGGGACAGTGGTGCAAATGAAAAGGGTGTCCATGATGGACAGCTGGCTGAGCAGAAAGTACATGGGAGTGTGGAGCCGGGAATCTACCTGAATCAGGACTATCATGATCAAATTGGCCAGCACAGCCACCACAAAAATAGCAAAGATAACTGTGAAAACAATCCCTGTAGCCTCCCTCCTCACCAGAAGCCCCAGCAGAATAAAGTCAGAGGATGAAGTTCTATTTCTCATTGACGTTGCCTGGGGTAGCTCCTCGCGAAGAGGGAAACTCAAAAACCAGAAAGAAAATGAAACACCTTCAATAATGAATGGAACTTGCGTGGAGATAGCACTTCAGAGACTACTGGTGGGGATATAATTTCCCAGGGGAGAATGCTAGAGAAAAACAAACAAGCCATCAGACCATGATGATCATGAATAAGTAACTTCTCTCTGGTGTACAATAGCCCTTATCCTGTCATGTGTAATTGCATAGAAATTGGATAACAATATAGATTCAGTCTATACCTGAGTAGGACTTTAGCGTTTCTGTTCTGTTTCTCATACCCATAGAATGGCTAAGAAAATACTAGTACAGGTAATATTGAGTCACTGATCATTTGAAGGAGGTATAGGTAAGTGAGATGGGTAAATTAGTAAATAAAGAGTTCAGAATTTTGTAGGGCTTTGTGAACAAAATTTTCCCCATGATCTTGTTTATTTTTTAAATATCTAAAGATTGAGCTTCTTCAGTATTGCCAGCAGGATCTTGTTATCTAATATTTATTTATCCATACCTTCTATTCACCATTTTTTTCATGTAGTTTCCTTACTCTGTAACATGTCCCAATAATTATAACAACCACCAGAAAAAAGCAAAACCAAATCACAGCACTGATTATGCTACCAATTGAGTCAGCACTCTTTCCATTGTTAATACATTTTTGAAAATAGGCTAAAGAAGTTAAATATATAATCTTGTACCTATGGCAGCAAGAGACATACAGGAGCAAGAAGTCAACTAAGCTAAATGTCTGTTAATGTTTATAGGCACTAAATCCAAAGCTTAACTAAGGATTGGAGAGCTATGGAGCAAAGAGCAACAGGTAAAAAGTTTACAAAACTGAGTATGTGTATTTGTGTGTGTGTGTGTGTGTGTGTGTGTGTGTGTGTGTGTGTGATTCTCTTTCTCTTCCCAGATCCATTAAAGATTTATTATAAAGAAAAAAAGAAGACAACAACCTCATATATAAATAATATACTTTCACACAATGGTACATTTTAGTGATTTGAAAGAAAAATATTTATACATGTAAGATTGAGAGTCTATTGAGGAAAGCTAAAATACATGCTGAAATTCAGTTGTATTTGTATCTTTCCATTCACAGAAATATCCTTAGCCCTTCCAAATAGGTTTGCCAGATTTAGTAATATAAACGTCCAAATGTCATTGTTGTTCAATGCTTGATGTTCAGATAAACATCAAGCATTTGTCTGTGGTATGCTTACTCTCAAGAATTATTCAATATTTATACAATTAAACTGTAGCTGATTGTCCCCTGTCATGCTGAACTCACAACTAGCTTGACAAAGGTTAAAAATTGTAGCAACAGTGGAAAGTGACAAATAGAACCAGCAAACCTAAAATAAATGAAATCTACTGCAAGAATAAGATTCTAGCATCAAAACTTAGCTGGCTTCAAGTTTCTCACTGATTAATATGTCCCAGTTACTCTGTAAACAACCCAACATACCTGTGGTCAAAGGTCTTGTCCCTGAGGCTTGGCTACCCAATCCACTCATTTAGTCTCCATTCTGTCTATTAAGGATAATTGAAAATTAATATTGCTTTACAAATATCTTTGTTAAAGTCTATTCATATAAAATAAATTTTATTTTATTGTGCACTCTAAAATGTCTTTAGTAAATTAAACTATAAAAAGAGGGGGAGAATACATCTCTTTTTTATATTAAGGAAATTTTAATGTCTTAGCCAAAAAGTATAAAATAATTTAAATGAAACGTGTTTATTTCCTATCATGTTCACAGCTGTTGGTCTTGAGTCATCCAACATTATCATTCATCAAGGTTGCCCCAGAAGCTATCCCTGTACTTCTCTGCTCTCCTTTCTGTGTCCCCATACTAATCTGAATATACTTAGGAAAGTTGTACCACATTTTGTTAGTATCTGCCGGAATGTATAATTCATGACCCACTGGCACACGGTGTTCTGAGCATGTTACATTCTGAGATGATAACCTGTTTTAGTTGTACAGACAAGTAGTCATTTGTTCACCTTCTCTTCCACTCACTCCCAGCCCAGTCCTTTGTCCCTTTAGATCCCTTCCCTGGGCTCTCCCATATCAGAAAGGTCATGTTTAATGCCATTAGGACATTGATCTTAAAATAGCCTGTGGTGATATTACTTTATGATTTCATATTCCTTCACATTCCTCAGCAGCTTGTTTAGTTTATAAGTCATTTCTCTCATACTTCTGCAAAGCAAGTCTATATGATTAACACTGTTATTGTAGCTTATTACCTGTACACTACCATCATTTGAAAGAATGACTGGCTTATTAAAAACAAGTAATGCAGTCAATCGTAATGCAGATTGTTTTCTCTAAGAAAATATACTTTTAATAGTATTCCTTAAACATAATTATGGGTTTATTATAAAAATGCTCAGTATATAAAATGCAAAGCTTTATATACATTTACAATCAAAACTACAATGAAATAAATCCCATCCCACATTTTATGCAAAGAAAATTGGTTGCAGGAAACAAAAAATGAATAACTTTTTAAAATCTAATAGTATTAAAAAGGGTATATGACAAAGTTGACAAAGTGAGGTATTTACACACAAATTCAAGATAATTACCTCATGTGGTTTAAACTCAAGATACTTGGACATAGAGTAATTAAGACAACAGTATAACATGATGATAGGTGAAGATCATTTTTCTTCTCTTCTGATCCAGAAAAAGCAATGACAACTCTCCTTTCTAATAGACCTTAATTACTATAGAAAGATAACTAGCTCTTCAAGTGTTATTGTACATGCTGAGATTATATTATAGATGTTAAGTATATTTTTAATTTATTCATTAAACACATACACAGAAAGCCATTATGTATGATTTACTTTAGCAACAAATTTTCATCTGCTTTTAATAACCAGAAAACACGTGCCTCACTTTTGGTATATTAAACAATAAATCAAGTAGACTTGTTAATTTACTACTATATTAAACTTAATGCCATAGTCGATTCAGATAATATTAATGGGCAGCAGAGCTGCCTCCCAATACACACTCAAAGAACTCTATAGCCTAATCTCTAGAAATCTGCATGTACTTCCTTATAAGGCAAAAGGCCTTGAAGATGTGATTTAGGATTCCACAATGAAGTGATTACTTGGGATTTGTAATCACAAAAGCCTTAGGAGAAAGGAGTGAGGAAGGAGAGTCAGAGAAGATATAATTTTGGAAACAGAGATCATAATGATTTACTCCTTGCAATTGAAGTTAAAGGAAACCACAGGCCCAGGACTATGGCTGGCTCCCTAGAAAACTCAAATGATCTCTGAATGCTTCCAGGAAGTAATCCAGACCTCTCAGCACTATGACTTTAGCTAGCTGTGTCCAATTTTGAAATTCTGATCTCTAGATCTGCAGTAGAAAAATTTGGCTATGGTAATTTGATATACATATGAAACTAGTATGCCAATTATTAATTTTATCAGATTTTTAAGCAAAATAAAGGCAAATTACTAACGATGACCTGATCAAGCATACTTTCACAAGCCCCCACATTCTCACAGTTACTCTTTACAGCATGGCTATAATTACCACCATCATACTCATGGAAAAATCAAATTGGAAATAGGGGTTCAGGCTCTGGATGAAGCTTCCATGATCTGTTATACTAAACTGCTCCCAAAGACAAATATCCTTTACTAAACAACAGATTCATCAATAGTTAATAAAAGTGAAATGAAGACAAGGTGCAAAGCCATAATCACATGTAAGGAAAACAAATCCCTGACATATAAAGGGCAACCACATGAAGTCAATGAGTTTCTCAGAAATATCTCCCTAAAAGTGGGAAATCCCCAGTCATCACAGATTGAGGAGCACATGGGAAAAAGAAAGAAACAGAAAGAAAGGCAAAGAAAAAACAAAAACGGCCCTTACACAGTGTTTACTGACAATCCCTGTGAGTGCAAAGCTCATAAATTTCACTGTCTCTTTTGCCACTCCAGAGGACTCCACAGAACCCTTCTAGTAAATGTATAAACATAGCTCCTGCCTCGATTTACTTTTACTTTGTATCTGTCATTGCCAATTTGATACCACATTCACCTAATTCATGTGCTGCCCAAGGGGAAACATGATGAGATGTTAAGCTATTAATCTGAAGCCACTCATCTGGGAATGGAATGGTGGAAGGCAATAGCTGAAATCTGGGGATCTTCCCTATAATACAAACCTTCCCAGCTCCCTCAGAAGACACAGTCTGCCCAACACTCTCCTTTTCCTACAAATGCCAAAGTACAAAATAGAGGGCTGTAGTGCAGAGAAATAGTTTCAGGAAATCTTATTTTACTCTACTTGAAAACAGGGTTGTATGAGCATTAAAGATTAAAAGAGTGTTCTGGGGCTGGGAAGGTGGCTCAGTGGTAGAGTGCTTGCCTTGCATGTATGAGGCCCTGGGTTCGATTCCTTAGCACCACATAAGCAAAAAGAAAAAAGCCGGAAGTGGCGCTGTGGCTCAAGTGGTAGAGTGCTAGCCTTGAGCTGAAGAGCTGAGGGACAGTGCTCAGGCCCAGAGTTCAGGCCCCACGACAGGACCCCCCCCCAAAAAAAAGATGGAAGAATTTCAAAAGAAAAAGAGTGTTCTCATTAATTCCAGGTATAAATGATAAGGGTTATACTTTGTCTCTGAAAGAATAGCTAGTCAATACCAGGAGTTTGTAAAGTAATGGGAGTGAATTTCTATTCTGAGGAAACATTTGTCTGGTGATACCAGATAAATGAGCAACTTAGTCTATAAAATATTCATCTTGTTCTCATGCTAGAATGTTTACCTAGCAAGTTTGAAGCCATGAATATAAATTTCAGCACTACACACACACACACACACACACACACACACACACACACACACACACAGACTCACATCATCATCTATTGTTATTTTTAGTAAGAAAACAAGAAGAAACTTAAACATATCCTTACTGAACTCAGAATATATTAAATTTTAGTACATAATAGAATTAAAGTGGTCAATAGAGTAGAAAGGAGGTCAATATCCATTTTTATGATGACAGCATCAGGGTATTTTAAAGGGAGAAGGTGGCATATTTACAGTCTCCTTATTTTTAATATGCGTACGTATATATGTTTTTATACATACTGAAACACATGAATGAATATACATTATGTATATATATAAACATGAATATACATTGTTCCTTCTTTTGTCAATTCTTAGTAAATTGTCATTAAAAGTCAGTTGTCTAATTGATCCGTAAACACTGTTGTTGCTTGTAAGTAACTGAAGTTTTATTGTTTCTCCCTACTAAGTGCCTTAATAATTTTAGTTTCTCTGATTACTCTTTCTTGTCTGTAATCTTTCTTTAATAAGAAGATTTTATCCTTTCCGTTATTAGAAATTTATGCTACATAAATATAAGTATTTACTTGAATAAAAATGCATAGAAGCAACAATTTAGGCAGGTTCATCTCTGTATTTCTGACCTGTATTCCCTTCAAGATGAATCTTCACATCCTTAGTAGACCAGATTTGTGGGCATCCAATAGAAAATAAACAGAGCTTTTATCTGCTTGCTCCTAGAGGGACAATGGTCCCCAGGTCATTAATACGATTAATAAGCTAGCAGGTGGGTATTGAGTCACATGCTTATCTATTTTGGAATTTGTCTGTCAATTAATGTCATTTTTGGTGCCCAAATCCCAGACCAAGAGATCTGAGATCCAATCTGCCTCTTGTTTGGAGTGAGGATTAATTTGCTCTGTTACTGGCTTTTCCATTTCTGACGATGCTCATTCTTCCCTTAAATACTCCATCAAAATATGTAAGGATCAGAGTCAAAATCATGTAATCCAGATGAGTTAGTTTTGAAAAACAGTTTTCTCTTTTTCCTCATCTTCAACAAGAGTGCCTGCCACTATGAAAGTATGCAACTGGGGATATGAAACTTATGTTTATAATTTTATCTCAAAAGTAAATATTATTTCAATAACAAGGGAAATTTGGAGGTCAAATTTTTTCACAAGAATTTGGTGAAGTAACTGGGGAAAGATTTCTGGAGAAAGATTTGCCTCACGTGTGAGGGAAAAGGGAAGACACTATGTATGTGACAACATTTGAAATGTTTATTGAAGTATTAAACTAGAGCAAACAAGCCCAGCATTGTAGTTCATGCCCATAATCTCAGTTATTCTAGCAGGCGGCTCACTTGAGTCCTGGACTTCAAGACCAGCCTAAGCAACATGGTAGGGACTAGTTTCAAAAATAAATAGAGAAACAATCAAATAAACCAAGTAGAACATGCAATATAAAAACATACATCAGAATAGACATGGGTTATAAATCACTGCAGCATAATACACCAATGTTGAATAGACTTCAAAACACTGAAGAACTCTTTCTACTATACCAGCTTCATCCCTATGGTATCACCAGAGATTTGTGCCATTCACTCTTTAAACTTATTTTCCAATACTGGTTTTTTTTTTTTTTTTTTGGGTCCGGTCGTGGGGCCTGAACTCTGGGCCTGGGCGCTGTCCCTCAGCTCTTCAGCTCAAGGCTAGCACTCTACCACTTGAGCCACAGCTCCACTTCCGGCTTTTTTTCTTTTTGTTTATGTGGTGCTGAGGAATCAAACCCAGGGCCTCAGGCATGCAAGGCAAGCGCTCTACCACTGAGCCACCTTCCCAGCCCCCTTTCCAATACTTCTTAAACATGATTGTATGAGATAAATCACTTTATTACCTATGTTAATTAACTATGATTGCTCCTTTATTAACAGTGATATCATTGTTGTATGAGTTAAATTCATTTATTAAATACACAAAGGTTCAATCTTAGAAATTTGGGATATTAAGTCATTAAATATTAATATATATCAACCAGAATTAGGCAAGATACCATATAAGTAGGAAAGAAGACAAGAATGTTGCAGGTGGAGGAAAAAATGTGAAGTTTGAAACTAATTTGGGTGGAAACTACCAAGAAGGATGCTGGTTATTGTTAGCAAGGAGAAAGATAAAAGAGAAGATGTTAGAGCAGAGAGTGATGGAGGCATGGCTCAGGTAGTAAAGCACCTGACTTATAGGCACAAGTCCCTGAGTTCAGTCCCAGTACAAACAAAAAGAAAAATCGCAAGTAATAAAGCAGAAATATAAACTTAACGAACATAAGTGAAATAATGTTGAAGATGGTTCATACGAATCGGACTGCTTCATTTGAAAACATTCATCCTCTAGGCCATTTTTCCTCTTTTCTATTTGGTTCCTTGTACAATTTTGATACAGAGATAAAATTATTCACAAAGTTCTGTAGCAAAACCTACCTAACGGTGAGCATGTAGAAGAGAATAATCTTTATGACAATAACACTAATGAATGACATGTTTTCTCTATACTAACAGTAAATACTGTAAGTTTGAGTAAATTTTGGTTAGTCTTTAACTTTTCAATAATTTTTCTCAATTTTCCTTTGATAGGAAAAATAAATACCATATGAATGCTTTGTCTGGTATTATAGGACCTATATGAGGGGAACTTAATTTTAAATGAATAAATGATAGAAAGTTCATTGTTATTCTTCTTTAGTTAAAATTATGTCAAAATATTGGATCTAATTCCAAGTACCATATCTATCTATCTATCTATCTATCTATCTACCAGTACATGAATGGACAGATTGGGAATAAGTAAATTAAGCAACTAGAAACTCAGAGAAGGTATCTTAATCTACTGATTCTAATTTTTATATTTTCACTTTATTTAAACATAAATGGATGGTTTGCATGATTTCAGCAATATTAAGATATTAATGAGATCATTTTCAATTAATCAAGTGTTAAAGAAATAAAAACATTAATTATTTATAACAGAATGGTTATATATTGATCATTTACCAATAAATATTTATGTATCTAAGTATTTGTCCATAAGTATTTATTTATTTACTTTTTATTTATTGTGCCAAGTGTGAAGCTTGAACTCAGGACCTGGGCATCATTCCTGAGCATTTTCTTGCTCGTCTCATACTCTACGACTTGAACAATAGTTCCCAGCTTTTTGGTAGTTTTTCAGAGATAAGAATATGACAGGTCTGGTGCCAGTGGCTCACTCCTGTAATCCTAGTTACTCAGGAGGCTGAGATCTGAGGATCACGGTTCAAAGCCAGCCTGGGCAGAAAAGATTGTGAGACTCTTATCTCCAATAAACCACTCAGAAAACCAGAAGTGGTACTGTGGCTCAAGTGGTAGAGCACTAGCCTTGAGCTGAAGAGCTGAGGGACAGTGCCCAGGCTCAGAGTTCAAGCCTCACGGGGGAAAAAAAAACAAAAACAAAAAACAAGAATCTCACAGTTTTCTGCTTGGACTGGCTTCAGGTTGTGGTCCCAGCTCTATCTCCTGAGTAGCTACAATTACAGGAGCCACCAGCTCATGCTGTAGCAAACATTTATTAATTTCTAGGCATATAGTAAACTCCATATGAATAAAAATATGTTAAGAGTCCACATACTGGGGCTGCGAAGGTGTCTCAGTGGTAGAGTGCTTGCTTTGCATGCATGAGGTCCTGGGTTTGATTCCTCAGCACCACATAAGCAGAAAAAGCCAGAAGTGTTCTTCCCCTATGATATATCCCTTGTTGTCACTGTATTTGATTTTGGTACCCTGGTATTGTATATACATTTATCTGAATAGGGAAGAGATGGGGAACAACAGAATGGTGAGACAAAAAGATGAGGGAAACCAAGACAACGGGAATATACACAAGACAATATGCTGGAAATGATCTGAACAACCTGGTGGGTGTAGGGGGGAGGAAAAGTAGGAGAAAAATGAGGGAAGGGGTAATAAATTTGACAAAAAATGTACTTATTACCTTACTTATGTGACTGTAACCCCTCTGTTTATCACCTTGATAATAAAAATTATGGATATATTAAAAATAAAATTAATCAATCAAAAACATAAAAATATCCCTTGTACTTTCCATTCAGTACTGGCATGGAGGGGGTCGGGAATGAAGCTGAATGATAGAGATTGAGCTTATCATATGCATGAAATCCTGGGTTCTATCCTCAACATCCATAGAAAGTTTTAGCCAAAAGGCACAGAGAATGCATGGCATATTGCATAAAAAAATCTATGCAGGACATTTAAAAGGGTTTCACTCTTGCTCTGCCCCACATGTTTCTGTGAACATGCTCTCTCTCCCTCTCCCTCCCTCTCTCCTTCTCTCTCTCTCTCTCTCTCTGTGTGTGTAGTCCTGTATCCTGGAAATCGAACCCAGGCTGATTTGTATGCTGTGCAGGTACTTTACCACAAATCTCTATCACCTATCTTAAATATATACATATATATTTTTTTGAGACAAGATCTGACGCAGTTTCGAGGATAACCTTGAACTCATTGTTTAGCCAAAGATGTTTTTGAACTTGAAATTCTCCTGCCCCAGCCTACTAAGTAACTCATAATGCAGGTGCACCCAATGTACTTGGTTCAGACACAAGATTTCTTTGTTTACTGATAACTTCATATTGTGAAAATGATATTGATTTTTTTAAAGATAATAACGTATTTTCCAGAAAGACTTTATTATTGGTCATGTCAACAGAGATGTGTGGGCTAGAATTCCCTAGACCCATCCCCTGCTCTGATTCTCTGGGAGAAGGCAAATCTCCCTAGAACTTTCCTTAGCGCTGTGCCCACATCTTTATTCCTCAAGCTGTAGATAAGCGGGTTAAGCATGGGGGTGAGGATAGTGTAGAAGGCAGACACAATCTTATCTTTCTCTGGTGTGTGGTAGGAATGGGGAAGCACATTAGTGTAGAAGGCAGCCCCATAAAAAATGCTCACCACCATAATGTGGGAAGAACAAGTAGCAAAGGCTTTGCGCCGGCCCTCAGCAGAGCTCATGCGGTGGACAGTGACTAGGATGCGTGTGTAGGAGACCGAGATGATGGATATAGGAATAAGAAGCATCAGAACACAGCAAGCATACATCAGTGTCTCGTAGAGTGAAGTGTCAATGCAGGACAGCCTCAGCACAGCAGGAATCTCACAGAAAAAGTGATTGATCTTCCGAGACCCACAATAAGGAAAGCTCATGGTGACAGGTGTCAGCATAAATCCATCCAAAGAGCCACCAATCCAGGACCCCAGGACCATGAGCAAGCAAATCTTACGGTTCATGAGGACTGGGTATCTCAATGGGTTGCACACAGCCACATACCGGTCATAAGCCATGAGGCCCAGCAGGAAGAATTCTCCTCCAATGAGGGTCAGGTAGAGGAAAATCTGAAACGCACAGCCCAAGAAAGAAATGGTCTTGTCCTTGGACAGGAGGTCTTGGAGCATCTTAGGGACAGTGATACAAATGTAGACAGTGTCCATGATGGAGAGCTGGCTGAGCAAGAAGTACATGGGTGTATGCAGTCGGAAATCCACATGAATGAGCAGAATCATGACCAAATTGGCTGTGACAGCCACCACAAAGATGGAGAAGATCACTGCAAAAAGAATCCCAGGGTATGCAGGATTGGTGATAAGTCCTAAAAGAATGAAATCACTGGAGTTTGGGAGAAGGGTCTCCATGCCTAAGACACATGATAGATAGATCCCTGGGCTGTAAAGGGAAAAATAAAATGGGTGGGTTAAATAATTTCCCAATGTTTTTCCCAGACATACACTAGTTATTGAAAATAAGGGAAACCATGGACCAATGTTTCTTTGGGCCTGGCTTACTTCACTTAATATATTTTCTTCCAAGTCTTTCCATTTCTTAACAAATGGGGCAATGTCATTCTTTCTGATGGAGACATAGAATTCCAATGTGTGTGTGTGTGTGTGTGTGTGTGTGTGTGTGTGTGTGTGTGCATATATATACATATATATATATATGTATATATCACAGTTAAGGTCAAAAGCTATGTACATATGACCAGATAAGATGATGTTAAATGAAACCAACCCCAAGATAGGGACACAAGTGATTTTTTTCTTGCTTGCTATTATTTCTAATGTATTTAAAATGTATCATGTGATTTTTTTGTTGCCATGTATGTTTCTCCCCCACAGTATAAACCCTGTTGTCATTGGTGCCCTGCACCTTGTATATATACTTCTTTAATTTGGGGAGGGAAAGGGAAAAAACAAAATGTTTAAATAGGAATACAGGTTGACCCATTGTAACAATGAAATGCACAAGACACTTAGTTGAAAAACAAACTTTATAATTTAGACGGGGTGGGGACAGAGTGTAGTTGTGGAAGTGGGAGGAAAGGGATAGTAGGGGAAAAATAAAGGAAGAGGCAACAATGCTTGATAGGAAATGTACTCATTACCTTGCTCATGTAACTGTAACCCCTCTGTACAAAATTTTTACAATAAAAAACTTAAAATTAATTAGTTGAGAAAATGTTCACTATGAAGAGTAGATGAAAAGGAAGGTTGAAACTAGTGTGGTGGTATGTGCCTGTAATATCAGTTGCCATGCAATTGGAAGCGGAACAATCCTGAGTAGGAAGATAGTTGAGAAAAGTCATTGTGCCCTTATCTAATAACAAAATACAAACAAAAAGGGCTGGAAGATTTACTTCAAGTGTGGAGCAGTTGCATAGCATGTAAGAAGCCCTGGGTTCAATCCCCAGTAAGAGAGAGAGGGAAAGTGAGAGAGAAGAAAAGGAGAGAGACAGAAAAGAATTTATATTGACTTCAGAATCTGTTTGATTTCTTCCTTCAAAATTAATAGCTAGTATGATATTATACAAATAATTGATATCTAAAACTGAATTAAAAAGTTAATTACAGCTGGTCCTCAACTGTAATCCAAGTAAGCCAGTAAATTTGGTTTAATACAAATACGTAGATTGCACTTTATAATACTGAGAAGGATCAGCATTCTTCCAGGTCTCATGTTAGGGAAAATCTGAGATGAGAGTACAAAGCTGAACAGGATATGATCTCAGGTTTGGGTCTTTCTGCAGTTCAAGGCAGGGAAGGCCAAGTTAGCAGACTTAATTACAGTATCATCTAGAAATTTCTATTCCCAGTAACTTTCATAACATTACCCAGTGTCACCAGATAAGCACCTGTGAGGGCAACACAGGGGAGTCAGTAGATGGTCAATGCAGAGGATGATGTGCATGAAGCTGTTAGTCTCTAGTGCGCTGGGCTGTGAAGGGAAAGACTGGCATTGTTTGGTGAGAGACATGAATAATTGTGGTCTCCCCCCTGGAGAGTTGAGGCAGGGAGAATAAGGAACATCTTGTAAAAGACAGCAGAATCTTTCTGTGGCAGAGGTCAAGGGAGAGGGTAGGCACAGAAATGCAAGCAGCTAAGTGTTTTCACAGCAGTTTTTCAGAGAGGAAGTCCAGGTAAGTTTAGAAGATATTTTACCAGCCAGGCATGCATAGATTCAGGAATCTAGGATTCACAGAACTGCAAGAACAAAGCTGTAAGTGACTTCCTCCTTCAGGGAATGCTTCCCACTCCATTCTCAAAGAGGGAAGAGTCAAGTGCAAAAGCTTTCTATATTCAAGGGCAATTACTAACATGATCTAAGGAGTCATTATATCCAGTCTTACCTAGGAGGAGCATACATGCAGCTTGAGAAATGAAGCTTATATCAACAATACTCAAAATAGCAATCTCATTGAGCCCTACCATGCGGATTTCTAGGGAAGCAAAAACAATGTGTTGTTGTTCATGATTATGCTTTAAGCAACAAAAACAGCAATAGTATGATAGAAGCACTTCATGCTGTTGTGTTGAGATGCAAAACCTAGGAAAATTCTAAATTGACCTAGGGTGTCATAAGGAAAAGTAAAAAAGACTAGGGGCTTCTGTGATTACTGTCAGGGGGAGCTGGGCAGCAGGCATTAGCAAGCATTTGAATGAGAACCAATCCAGTCCTAACTAACAGACACTTTAAGGAGTTATAAGGAAAGGTAATGAGAAGAATGGAGAATATAGGTTAGGAGACTGACACTCAGACTCTTAAAAAATAATGCGTAAATGTGATTCCAGTTGGAAAAATACAATAATATTAAATAAGAAAGATATATCTGATAGCTGTCTTGAAAATAATGACATCATTATTCACCTCTGCTAAGAGTGATTTTTCAGCCACAAGAGGCTGTGGCCACTGCCTTTTCTGCTTCTTTTTCTTCACCCTTGTGCAAATACTTCTTTGTCTGTGTTAATGCATTTGTATGTTGCTTCAGACATTAAATAATATGTCTTATTCCCTTCTTTCTATGACAGCTTTGTATTCAATGGTGTGCATTGGTCTATTTCCACTCATGTTTTCTTTAATTTTCGTTGTCACATATTTCCAGAGATTCCCCTTTCCTCTGTTCTAGTCATTCAAATGGCAACTGATTTTACGGATGGAAAGTAACTAACTTACTTTCTCTCATGACTCCAAAGCAGAAGATTTGAAAGTAGAAAATTATGAAAAAATAAGACTTTCCTTACTTCAAAAAGATATTACATTAGTGTTACATGGGTAGGATTCATTGAACCCTTAATGTGACAGGAATATGTTCAGTAGGAGGATTATGAGATTTTTGTATTATCTTCCAATTTACCTTAACCTTATTGCCCAGGTTATCACCAATGAACCAGATAAGTATAAGTTCCATTGGGTTCCTGGAGAAACAGGAAAAAAAGGTGTTTAGATATCCAGCTGCTAGCTGCCAACTTTTAGAGAGAGTGGGCTGCTGCGTTTATCTCCAGAAATATGCTTCAAAGCAGTGGTATCAGCTTGTGTGATGACAAGCAGAAATCAAAGAATCTTAGCATAAGATTTGTATAGCTCATCCCACATAACATAGAGATTGAAATGAAGGCAAGAGGGAAGCAACAGTTATTAAAGAGTAGAAATAATAGATGCCAGGTTGTGCAGGAATCTACAGCTCATCATTGCACCCAGAAATCTAAATGTCCAACATGTAGATGTCACCCAGTTTGTGTGAGCTATTATTCAGCCCAATATATATTCATACAAGATAAGTTGCCTTCTGAAGGATTTTGTTCATGAATATTTTCTATTTATGACAAAAATTATAAAATTTCTCATCTCCTCCCAAACACAAAGCCTTTCTCCTATCTATTTGCAAAGAGGGCAATCTTCTCATTAAAATTATTTAGAGAGCAACCCATCCTCCTCCATTAGTATTGAACACTCCTAGCATGGACATCTTAACATTAAAATCTGTGATCATGACCCTTAAGCATGCTTTCTTTTTATTATTATTATTTTTATTGTGAAAATACTGTACAGAAGGGTTACAATTACATGAGCAAGATAATGAATACATTTCTCATCAAGCATTGTAGCCTCCTCCTTTGTTTCCCCTTCCCAACCTTCCCCAACCCCCACCCAATCCTCCCCGCCCCCCCCCAAAGTTGTAAAGTTCGTTTTTCTTGACATTAGTTCTCACATCCATTTTTATTTTTAGTTTAAACCATTTAAACCTTCTACTTTCCAAATAGTAGATGGATATATTCATGCTTAATCTCAGAAAGATTACTGCTAAAGTACCAGATAAGTTGAGCAAAACAGTTACAGAGTGAGCCTAAAGACAGAAGCTCAGTATTTACCAATGTCCCTCTGTTTTTCATGAAATCTAAGCTCCTACCTCAGAGCCAGTGAGTGGAAGCCTCAGTAAAGATGGAAGTGTGATGGCAGAAGTCTTAAATACCTGGGGTGCGGAGGTGAGGCCAAGTCTGAAGAAACCTTAATCATGGACTTTTACACCCCCAGGAGTAATCTGTTGGTTATTAATTGATTCAGGCTTACTTGATTTGTCAGAGATGCAGTCTATTCCCAAATGAAAGGCTGGAATGGTTCCTGATATTTCATCATACAATTTATAATCTAATCCTGTCATCTCTTTGGTCAAAGGCTAAGATTTAGAAACACATTAAATTTAAAATAAATATCTTAAAATTTATTTTCTTTTTCTTAATTTCAGTTATTTTTGTATTTGTTAACTCAAGATCTCGTACTTGGTAGCAGATGCTTTACCACTTGAGCCATTCCCTCAGACTTTAAAACTAAATATTTTAAATGTATAATTGAAAGTCTGATGACCTGAAAACCCCTTTTCTTTCAAGACACTCATATGTATTTTTTGTGGGTAAAATTATGCTTAAAAGATATATCTGAGCTGGGTGCCAGTGGCTCATGCCTGTAATCCTAGCTACTCAGGAGGCTGAGATCTGAGGATTGCCATTCAAAGCAGGAAAGTCCGTAAGACTCATCTCTAATAAACCACTCAGAAAACTGGAAGTGGCATTGTGGCTCAAGTGGTAGAGAGCTAGCCTTGATTGAGCTGAAGAGCTGAGGGACAATGACCATGCCCAGAGTTCATGCCCCATGACTGACAATATATATACATATATGATATTTTCAAAGATCACATACTTTTAGAATTATTCATGTCATGGGTAATGTGAAATAAAATTAAGTTCAAAGAATGAGATATGAAAAAACTAGAGAATAAAAAATAGCCAGCTGGTTGCTGGTGGCTTACTCCTGAATACTAGCTACTCAGAAGGCTGAGATCTGGGATCTGTTCAAAACCAGCTTGGACAGGAAAGTCCCTGAGACTCTTATCTCCAATTCACCACCAGAAAACTGGAAGTGGAGCTGTGGCTCAAAGTGATAGAGCACTTGTCTTGAGCTGAAGAGCTCAAGGACAGCACCCAGCCCCAGAGTTCAAGCCCCACACTGACAAAAATTAAAAAAAAATAAAAATTAATAAATGAATAAAGAGCCAGGTGCTGGTGTTTCACATGTGTAATCTTAGCTACTCAGGAGACTGAGATCTGAGGGTTGTGGTTCAAAGCCAGTGGGGGCTGGCAAGTCAGTGAGACTCTTTTCTCCATATAACTACCAAAAATCAGAAGTAGTGTTGTGTCTCGAAGTAACAGAGTACTAGGCTTGAGCAAAAAGGTTCATGAACAGAGCCCAGGATGCCAGTTCAAGTCCCATTACCTACAATGTTGGAAAGGAAAGACTAAAGGAAGAAAGAAACGTAGAATAATAGAAGAAATGCAGTAAAACTAAACCAATACAGTCTTAGAGTTCAGTCTTAGATTAGAACTAGGGAAATTAATTCTAATACTTTTTTTTTCTTGAGTAGAAAACAAAGAAGGTGGTCTTGATGGGAATAGAATTAGTTCAATGATAATAATAACAACATTATGATTGAATGTTTTTACTCATGTACTCAGTATGGTAATGGGTGTATTAATTAAATGATTTCCAGTAATTAAGAATCAATTAAACACACACCTGATATCTTATACCTGTTCTTTTACAGATGAAAATCTGAACCAATTAGAAAATAAATATTCTCACTCACTTAAATGCTATTCAACACCTAATTCTTTCTAAAGAATATAATATAGATTATCCAGTAATTCACAAGTCCTTCAACTTTCTATTAGATTGATTGAAATAGATTACTCTCGAGTGTGCAGTGTATAGAACCACCAACATTTTACAACCAGATATTTATATTTATGTGTTAGACACTTCCATTTATCATAGTACCATGTAAGTGTAATTTATTTTTATATACATGCTATGGAAATGGCTGAGAAGGTCTGCTAAAACCAATTCGATCTAAAGTAAATAGCACAGGTTGGTGAATATTGCATTGATGTATATGTGTTTCTGATTCATGTGTCAAAGTATTTTTATGTAAGGTTGAACTTAATTTTCTTGAAGCAATAGAAACTAATCCATACATATGTATGTAGATATTTTGTGACTTCTCACCCTATTTTCATATATTTCTTTTTTTTAATTTTAATTTTATTTTTTGTGAACATACTGTACAGAGGGGTTACAATTCATATATTTCTTTTTTATCTTTCTATTCTCTCATTTATTCCTTTGGATATTTAAAAATTTTTAGAAATAACATTTGTAAGTAGGTAAACATAGACATGATTCAGTTTCTATAATCTGATGGTAATTCCAAAAGTTGGGTATTTAGGTTCTCAGTGTTTGGTTTGATTTGAAATATTTTTAACCACCCACTCTCTGAGAATGCCCTTTGACATTTAGACTAAAGCCTCCTTTGTCAAAAACCTACCATTTATACTGATACAATTTTAAGACTGTTCTTTAAAAAATCCTCGCACATTTCTGAAAGAAAAAGACACATGCCAACATTTTTAAAATGCCTTGTCCTTTTACATTCTGCTTTGGGGGTAATGTCAAGATACACAGACCAACACTGGAATAAAAGTGAGTAGGCACCATTTCACTGTTTCTTTCGTGAATTGATGAATTATTATAATACCCTTTGGCAGAGAGCTTATTCCTAAGTGAAAATTGTTTTTGCATCAACTATTGCAGTTTTGTTCCAAAATAGTCTCTCTGAAATGAGGATCAGTTTAGAGTTATAGTCAGAAAGAAGGGTTCCATAAATTAAATTAAGTCAAGTAGCTTATGCCTCTAATCCTAGTTAGAAAGGAGGATGAGATCTGATGATTGCAGTTTGAAGCCAAACCAGGGAACAAAAGTCCATGAAATTCTTATTCCAATTAATTACGAAATAGCCATAAATGGAGCTGTGGCTTAAGTGGTAGAGCACTGGGCCTGAACAAAAAGAAACTCAGAGACATTACCCAGGCCCTTAGTTCAAGCTCCAAGCCTCACACAAAGGAAAAACAGAAATAAGTTAACCTGTCTAATCTGTCATAGAAAATATCTGTCATTAAAGTTAACATGAACTAAAATGTGAAGCTCTCTTACATAGAATGCAACACTTTATCCAGAATCGATTTGTGAAACATAGTCACAGCTTCAACCTCATGCCAAAATATCTGATTATCTCTTGTTCATTGTTTCCATGTCACACATGGAGAAAAGAAACTTCAATTAGTGTAGAGAATGAGGTAAGGGAATCACAGGCAATCAAGACACTAGAGAAATTGAGCATTGACTCCAAATTTTAGTTGTAAGCTAGATGCCACTGAGGGCACACAAGACACAATTCCATCCTCAATTTTTCTGACATCATTGGAAATATAAAATCAAAACCGATTTTGAAAGCTCTGTAACAAGATATATGCCCTTTTCTTTTCCAGGGAAGAGTAGTCTTGGATTTTCTGAAACATGTCAAGTTACAGATGAATTTTCTATATATATATTTAAATATCCAATTACTAAAGAAATCAAAAATTAACTTAAGGGTATATATGTTTTGTTCTTTATCATGCTGTTTTCTTTTCAGTGCAAGATAATATTATCTTCTGAGATTGAAAACAGGAAAACAAAAAGTCTGAGGATTTAGAATGAATAGTAGAATTATGAAAAGGCTTGGAAAATACATTTAAATGTAATTTTCTTCCTTTATCAAAAGAGTTATAATACAAAGTACAATGATTAAATAAAATAAACTGAATTAAAATAGAAAACATGACTGATATGCATTAGTTTCCCAAAGGAATGAATCAACTTTTTACTCTCAAGAGAGTATTCTTATTTATTCATGAAAATTCAAACACATAATAGGACAGCAATAAATTTAAATATGGAGAGAAATGCAATATAATTCCTTAGGTTATGTTTCTATAGAATTATATCATTAGGATGTTGAAATAATGAGATGTAGTAAATATAGAAGGCACCCCTATTTCTAATATGATATAATGACATGTTTTGAGATGAAATCTATTGTTCTGCAATGCTTGTACCAGAACATCATAAGGGAAAATTGATGAGAATTCTCAAGGTGTTCACGAGACAAAATTTGGTACGTGGGCTATTTTTTTTTAATCTACAAACTGTTGGTAGAATTTGTTTGAGAAATATTGCGTAGAGTCAAAACTACCTGTTCTACACAAAGGTGCACTGTCTATTCGCCTCTGGTCATATGAAATAATATTTTTTTTAATTTTACTTTATTTGTGAACATGCTGTACAGAGGAGTTACAATTACATGGGCAGGATAATACGTACATTTCTTACCAAGCATTGCAGCCTCCTCCTTTGTTTACCCTTCACATCCCTTCCCAGCCTCCCCCCTCCCCCCCAATCCCAATCCTTCTCCTTCCCCCCCCCCCCCGCACCTACGTTGTAAAGCTCATTTTGGACATGACAACTTGTACTTCTCATTGTTGCAACAGGTCCACCTGTATCCTTAAACAACTGGTTTTTCCCCATCTCCTCCACAAGTTATACTGACATCAAATATAGTGAAAGCAGGGGTTATACTGTGGGGGAGGGACATACAAAGCAACAAAGAGATAATCTTATAAATGCGTTAGAAACACATGCATGAAAGAAAAAAACATTAAAATACACATCTAACGGTCATTTTCCTGACATCACATTATCTGACCTTTTCCGCTTGACTCATACATAAACAAAAAATAAAAAAAAAGGAAAACATGGGACCTATGTTTCTTTGGGCCTGGCTTACTTCACTTAATATAATTTTTTCCAAGTTTTTCCATTTCCTAACAAATGGGGCAATGTCATTCTTTCTGATGGAGGCATAGAATTCCATTGTGTATATATACCACATTTTCTTGATCCATTCATCTACTGAGGGGCATCTGGGTTGGTTCCATATCTTAGCTATGGTAAATAATGCTGCAATAAACATAGTTGTGCTGGTAGCTTTATATTTATTGAAATAAACTCCAAGAAATGCAGAAAAAGTATTTTCTTTGTTTTTGTTTTGTTTTGTCTTGTTCATTTATCTGTCTTTGGGATGGTTGGGGGGCACAGAAATGGAAGGAGAAAGGGTGAACAAATGCAGTGGTGGTACTCATTAAACACTATTGAAAGTGAACTATACAACTTGTGGGCAGGGATGGAAGGGAAAACTGGGAGACACTGAAGGAAGAGCTAACATTTTTCCAAGAAAGAAATACACTGTTCATTTGATTTATGAAACTCTAACCCCTTTGTATCACCTTTACAATAGCAATAAAAATTTCATCCATTAAAAAACATCTGTTGGGGCTGGGAAGGTGGCTCAGTGGTAGAGCGCTTGTCTTGCATGCCTGAGGCCCTGGGTTCGATTCCTGAGCACCACATAAGCAAAAAGAAAAAAGCCGGAAGTGGTGCTGTGGCTCAAGTGGTAGAGTGCTAGCCTTGAGCTGAAAAGCTGAGGGACAACACTCTGGCCCAGATTTCAGGCCCCACGACCGGACCTAAAAAAAAAACCCACAAAAAACACATCTGTTCCGGTAGATAATAATGGCTTTATGTCATTAAATGTTTCTATAACAGAATTTTCAGAAAAACAGACATTGAAATTATATTTGAAATATAATATGAATCATAGTTGAGCTGTTGGCACGTGTAATGGGTGATTGGTAAGAGCAAGTAGTCAAAGGAATGGCTGAGGAGACACATTCCCTTCGTTGTGATTGAATGTAGCCAGAAGGAGGTTAAACATAACTCTTACCATAAATGTATATTTTGTTAACAGTAGATGAAAACTACTCCATCCAAAGCTGCCTTTTGTTTAAATCTTCAAGTCTTTTTATAAAAAATGATCAAACTGGGTAGAGTGGTTCAAGCCTATAATCATCAAGGCTTAGATCTGAGGATGGCAATTCAAAGCCAGCCAGGGCAGAAAAGTCCATGAGATTCTTGAGCTGTGCCTCAAGTGATAGCCTTAAGCACAAAAGGTCAGTGCCAGTGTCTGGGCCTTGAGTTCAAGCCTTGGGATATGCACAACTTCTTCCCCCCCCAACAAAACAACAACAACAAAACAAAATAAGATTTAAATTCAAAGGTGATGACAAAGAATTGCATCCATATATCCAGTATTTAGCAATAAATGCAAGCTCATTAGAAAGTTGTTACCTTTCCTGAGGACAGACACCTCCCCAGAGCTTTCTTCATGGCCCCTGTGACATCCTTGTTCCTGAGGCTGTAAATGAGCGGGTTGAGCATGGGAGTGAGGATGGTATAGAAAGCAGACACAGCTTTGTCCTGCTCAGGGGTGTGGTACGAGTGCGGTAGCACATATGTGTACATGGCCGCTCCATAGAAGAGACTAACAATTAGCATGTGAGAAGAGCAGGTGGCCACAGCCTTCTGCCTTCCTTCTGCCTCATTCATCCTGTAAACAGTTACGAGAATCCTTGTGTAGGATGCTGAGATGACAGAGAAGGGGATGAGGAGCATTAGGATGCAGCAGACATACATGGCTGTCTCATAAGCCGATGTGTCCACACAGGAGAGTTTCAAAAGGGCAGGAACCTCACAGAAAAAGTGATTGATTTCCCTCGAGGCACAGAAGGGGAACTGCATGGTGACGGGGGTGAGTAAGAAGCCATCGACAGATCCTCCCAACCAGGCTGCCACCACAATTAACAAGCAGATCTTGCGGCTCATAAGTTCAGAGTATCGTAGAGGGTTGCAGATGGCTATGTAGCGGTCGTAAGACATGAGTCCCAGAAGGAAGAACTCAGCCCCTGCCAGGGTCAAATAGAGGAAGTGCTGTGCAGTGCAGCCCACAAAGGAAATGGCCCTGTGTCCAGTCACCTGATCAAGCAGCATCTTTGGCACAATGGTGGAAATGTACAGAATGTCCATGAGGGAGAGCTGGCTGAGCAGGAAGTACATGGGGGTGTGGAGGCGGGAGTCCATATGGATCAGAATAATCATGATAATGTTACTGGCTATAGAGATCACAAAGACCAGGAGAATGAGGGCAAAGAGAAGCCAGGGAAATCTGGTATTGCTGAACACACCCAGGAGGACAAAGTCGGCATACGTGGAATAGTTGCTCCACTCCATAGCTCTGTAGGTTTCACATAAAACAGAGATGCATGTCACAGGAAGTTCAGGTGAAAATATTGTTTGTTTGAAATAGTATGTGATGATCATAGGCAAATCAAGAGATTTTTTTACCTAATTAAGCCCAGAAATTAATTTCTAGGATTAGAGCTAA
The DNA here is from genome assembly GCF_000151885.1 of Dipodomys ordii. Classification (NCBI taxonomy): domain Eukaryota; kingdom Metazoa; phylum Chordata; class Mammalia; order Rodentia; family Heteromyidae; genus Dipodomys; species Dipodomys ordii. Next base: position 710,425 of record NW_012267243.1, read on the forward strand.
GAGCTCTGAGCTATGAGGAGCTATCCAAGAGCCATCAGGAAAACAAATGTTTACTGTCAACTGAGAAAAATAGCAGAAGAAGACTTACCAAGGGGAAAAATAAAGCTTAGGGTCAACTGGCATTTTTCTTTTTTTCCCTCTTTTAACAGACTGGTTATCAACAAATAATTTATTAATCCAATAAAAGAACTAGGAGGAATAATTAATAGATACAGCTTTAATACAAATAAGAATGGAAAAGTGAACTGATTTAAATAATATTACAGGATATTGCTTAAATTTGAAATAAGCATGTGCACATTTCAGTTATATAATACTTCAACACAATTCTGAACACTTCCACGTGTTTGGATGATTTTTCTTGGTATGATATATGCCTATATTATCTAATATGCTAGCTATGAGTAACCTGAAGCTGTTGAATACCTAAGACATGACTATTCAATGTTGAGACATGGTACAAAAAAGCAATCAAAGATATTGTGAAAAGATATACAGCATTTTATAATTGGTTGAACATTAAATTCATGATGTTCTTGACATATTTGGTTAAATAACAGATTATGATTGATTTTATTGCTTCTTTTTACATTTTTAATATGGCAATTGGATATTATTTTGTGGCCTACCTAAATTCTTGCTGAAGTCTATACACAACTTGTTCCCAGTCTATGACCACATTAAATATTTAATTTAATCAAGTTTTCTAGGAATGAACACATTCCAAGTTACACAAAAGTGCAACAATTAACGTTCACTGCAATAGTAAGTAATGATGTTGCCTGCCATGCTCATCTACCTGGAACTAGTAGCAAGAAATCATCAATTACACACTGAGTGGTATTTCATAAATATCAACTATTAAATTATTTTTCCCAACAACCTTATGAAATACTAGAATACTACTACGTCATCCATTCTACAGATGAGAAAAATGAGGCCTAAAGAGACAACCTTCTCCAGGAGCATAATTCACCAGTATCAACACAGATGCTCTGTATCAATTTTCAATAAGTCAAAGTAGCCAACAATTCATTAATTTCACAATTATTTTCTGAAGCCCAATGGGTAAGTCAAAGCTTCTGATTTCTACATAGAGCTCAAAGCACATTGAAGACATTTTCCTGCCTTTGGAGTCTAGAGTTGAGGTAAATGAAATGCCCTTAGCTGGTGCCCAGTCAAAAACTTAGTTTAAGAATGGTTTTGATTAAGACCCTTCAAATTGTGGTCTCTAATTGAAAATGGAGAATCTAAGGGCAGAACACTGTTAGATAAAGACAAGAAAGCTGTGGGAACTGAACTTCAGTGGCCAGTATTGAGGAGTTCTCAGGACGCCTCCCTTGTCTCTTTTACCATGCTATGGTAGATTCAATAAAACCATAAAAGGTAAATTCTCAGCCAGAGTTTTACTGATAACACCCACATCTTGTAAAAGTTTTAGCTTTTTGTTCTTGAAATATTTCCAACTTTTCTGTCTTTCTGTATACTTCCTCATTCTATTTCTGTCCCTTTTCCCCACAGGGAGATTAAAATCACATGTTCAGATGTGGTTCACATGTTGCAGAAAGAGAAAAATGTCCACTCAGTCCTGTCCCTCTTTGGAGGGCTATGTTCATTACGGCACTCTAAGTTCAGGGCATAGTGGATTGCCGTTGGACACTGAGTGCAGGGACTGCTATTGGTCCACAAGAAAAACTCAAGGCCAAGAGATACAAATGGGCAAGCACACACACACACACACACACACACACACACACTTTGACATAAATACTTCTCTATGAGGACAAGAGTATCCCTAGACCTGACTATAAATTTTGCTAAAACTAAAACTTACTAATGAGACTCCAGAGATCACCAGAAACTCTTCACATAGGGAAAAAGAGATTTGCGAGGATCCATAATATCGAAGCTCTCCAAATATGGATATTTTACTTTAAACCAGACTAATAGAACAAAAATATGTAGCAACATTACAGAATGTAAGGAAAATAAAAAATAAAATGAAAATGAGGTCTTTATATAAATGTTATTATTATGTCTATGCATTATATTTATTTTCTATTTGACCATGCTAGGGATCAACCCAAGAACTTGAATGTATTAATACTCCACCACTGAGCTAAACCTTCTACATCGTTTTTAAAATTTAATATAGCTTCAATTTTATTTAAACTCAATAGCATTTAATATCCCATTCTCAGTAAATACATAGTATATATCCAGAATATTGCTACAGTTGAGTAGCATAACAAGCAGTTACAAAGTTGCTTCTCAATTGATTTCCATGCATGTTGCTTCTAAGTGGGTTTATAATGTATAGTATTATGTGTTTAATTCTATGGATAGTCTATGGGAGATATGTTATTGGGCTTTAGAATCCCATCAACAAACTGTGCTTCTAAGTGCTTCTAAGCAGCAATGGTTCTGAATTGTGTTTACAGCAGCATTTAGCAATAGCATATACATTTAGTCAGTACAATTTTAACCACAATAGAACAAGCATACTTTTCGGTGTATTCTCTTCTGCTGATTATATTGAAATTTGCTCATGGCATGTGCCCTTTTTTGCATTAGAAATGGCATAAAAATAAGCATAGAGTAGTTATAAAATAAGGCTATTTTGTGTGATATTATGTTACTTAGTTTATCCAAAGTATTACTTATCATTGTAACTTCATTTTATTTTTAGGTCCAATTTTTTCCATTACTTATGCAATTAAAGCAGTCATTTTGTACAAGCAATTTTCTTGGGAAAGTTATTCCTTATAGAGACAGGTGGTTAGTATGCAATTCTACTTTATTTTAGTTTTGATAGTTTTAAAATAGATAATAGCTTAGCATATGTAGAATTTACTTATGTCTTTGCTGAAAATTGAGCAAATATTAGTTTCTTTGTAAGGTCAAGTATATAATATGTTCCTTTAGATCTACCACTGAGCCTTAATTTCTAGTCTTTCATAGAAGCAAGAAATCACATGTGAATATTGAATATAGAAACCAACTCACTGAGGTTCAGCATTTGTCAGTTAATGTGAAATATATCATCACTGTGAAATTTGTTTTTGCCCACACTTCTTGAACACACCTGGTAAAATAGGTGAGTGCTAGGTCTATTTTAATCAGAATTGTAATAGCAAGACATAACTGTTTGAATCTCACCTGGTGATTTCCATATTGTTACTCTCCAGTAATGCAGATCCAATATTAGAGAGTTGGTTTTATTTTTTTTGCTCTTTCAGATGTTGTTATTTTCTTGTTTAGCACTTTTCTGTGTCAAGAACCGACACAATCCTTGTGATCCAAAGATGTTTCAAAGTACAACAGGGCTTGAACAGTAACTGTCCCCCAAAGCAGTGATAAACAGTGACACTCACTAAAAGCCATTTAATCCTGAGTATAACTTGGCATTGTGCATAGGTTACCTGTAGTGTCACTTTTACTTGTGCAAGTGAATGAAACTTCTAAAATAAAACCACTTGGAAAATCATTAAAGTGTTAAAGAAATTCTAATAGACTCCCTTCTTCCTAAAAGCGACCAACATCATGATCACCTCTTAATTATGCCACAAGAAAACTTTCTCAGCTATTACTTTCCTCAATTCCTACTTATATACCATGTTTGGTGTGCAGTGCTTCAAAGCTTAGGGTGTGAGATCAGATACCTGTTATCTTCACCATTTACGAGCTCCCCTATGTCTTGTGAGACACAGTCTCATCTTAGCTACCTCCAGGAATTGCTAAGTATCAAGTTAAAAAGTCTGTCTTTTCTTTAAACAGGACAAGGATAATTTCTAATAAATAGACCTTATTTATAAACGTTTAAGAATTCCATAAAAGGCAGTAGAATAGTGTAAACAAATAAATTCCTCTCCTTGAAATCACTTTAGAATTACATACTTGAATGATGAAACAAAGTTTTAGTTTTAAACAAACCTACACACAATTACCAAATATGTCTTTGGTTTGAACAAACTTTCTACCAAATGCAAAACACTATGCCATTTGTGGATATAAAGTCCTCAGAGTTACCTACCTTCCACAGTTGGCCCTCCACACCTAAAGAACTGATTGTTACTGTTCAGGGAAAACTCTTACATAACTGAAGCAGGAAATGTAGCTGTTCAGCATTTCTTTTTATGAAGCAAATGTAGGGAAGAAGAACAAAAAATCAGACTTTCTAACCTGAGGACTTTCTATCCTCTTCCACAAGACAGAAAGGAAAGGAGAGAAGATGAAGTACAGATAGAGAGTGGCTATCTACACAAAACATGAAACATAGCACTTAAACTTAGAGTTACATCCTGTTAGCAGAAGTTCCCTTCCTGAGACTTTAAGTTAAAAAAATATCGAATATACGAATGACCCAGAGATATACCAGCCTTAGTCATGAAGAACCTAACAAAGACATGCAGCTGTGCCTACATGCTGTAGGGTGCTGAAAACAAAGGCTAGTGGTTTATATCAGAGAATATGTGCCAGGGTAATCCCAGTACTTGCTTCCTAGTGCTCTCATTTGGAAGAAAATCTGACATCAGCATAGTCATCCCAAGAGGATCTTTGTCTCTAAACTACAATTAAATGGTTCGCAAATAAATGTGACAAATTTCTTTAGTTAACAATTTTAATTGAGAAAAAACCCTTTCAATTTATAAAGAATTTTAATCATTTTCTTTTATAAATCATTGTTACTCAAATTAAATTACCTTTGCTCTGTTGTTGGCATTGCTTTGGAAGTCTCTTTCCTTTTCTGTATTTCAAGTCTTTATGCATGTTTCACCTCCAGGATTAAAGAAAAATCAGACCTTCCCTAGGCAGTATTATATTGCTAATGGTACATGTTAATATAAAGATACATTGAGCAATAGTTAGGTATTAATTTGCATGTAACTAGTATGCATTTATTATAACATGTACTAAATTTTAAAGCTGTCAGCATTGCTAAACACTTAAATATACAAAACAACACAATAAGAAAATAAAATTTTTAGTTATTTCAAGAGGTCTGAACTTTTCTAATATTCTTTTTTTTAATTTAATTTTATTTTATTTGTGAACATACTGTACAGAGGGGTTACAATTACATGGGCGGGATAATACGTACATTTCTTACCAAGAATTGCAGCCTCCTCCTTTGTTTACCCTTCACATCCCTTCCCAGCCTCCCCCCTTCCCCCCAATCCCAATCCTTCTCCTTCCCCCCCTTCCCCCCCCTACGTTGTCATGCCCAAAACTGGCTTTTCTAATATACTTAAGAGGATCTGGGTTCAGCTTTGTATTCCTTTTCCTCTGCTGCTAGCTCCTTGTGTTTTTGTTTGTTTGTTTTTGTTGTTGTTTGTGTTGTTGTTGCTTTTGTTGCTGTTTGCGCATTTCATACTTATTCTGGGCCAGTGAATGAGAGAGACTGGAACCATTTTTGATACTTATGTATTTTGTGAAGCTTTCTTCAAGAGAAAGATTATAACTCATGATTTGTGGGTAGAAACATCTCTCTTGTAGAAAGGAAAGAAATTCTGACGAATTAAACATTTTAAAAAACTGTCTGAGCTCAAGAAGAAATTCTGAACAACTGTGAACTAATTGTACTATCATTTATCTATTTGAGACAGCAATTTTATCAATAATTCCAGCAATGTTTGGTTGCATAATCTGTGACTACACTCTCTCAGAAAAATCATACTGCTAACTTCTATTCTAGGTCCCTCATATGAATTCACTCCATTGCTGAGATCTAAAGATTGGGTTTGAAGCCAGCTAGACAAGGAAAGTCCATGAAACTTTTACCTCCAATTAACAGCCACAAAACCTGAAGTGGACCTGTGGCACAAAGTGGTAGAGTTGGTCTCGAGCAGAAAAACTCAGGGACAGTACCCACACCCTGAGTTCAAGCCCTATGACTGACAGAGGGAAAAAAAGACACAAATATCCACCCAGGAGATCTATATTCTTTTCCACATTATTCAAAGTAGGGTTTCACATGCTTGGACTTCTCCTACTTTTGGAAGACTCTTTTCTAGGTTTCTATCATATCATACTATGTGGCCATTCTTCTTCATCTTTTCCTTCCTTTTATTTTTACCCCATTTTCTGTGGTCCAGTACTCAATGGCCTATTCCCCACCACTCCCTTTTCTGTCTGGGCAATCAGCTCTACATGATTTCTTTCTCTCTGTTCCTATATCAGGCACCCCAATGCGTCCCCAATGAATACCTAATATCCAAATGATAATTAGAGAAAAATGTTCAGCTCTTTGACATTTCTACTTTGATATTCAGTGGTGTTTCAAGCTTAATATTTACAAATGAAAACTCTTAGTCCTATGCATAAGCCATACATTGTATATAAGATAAACAGGAGGTCCAGATCATAAGACATGAGATACAAAGAGCTTTTTGGAAATGCTCAACAGTGTTTAATCATAATGTTCTGTACAACTTGGGGGTGGGGAAGGAAAGTAGAAAAATGAGGGATGGGATAACAAGTTTGACAAGAAATATACTTATTACCTTGGTTTTTAAAAAGAGGTAACCGAGTAAGAACTGCACCAGCACGCACGTGGTATTCAGGTAAGGGGTAGGTTTATTCAGTAGACCTGCTGGGACCAGGCAAGGTTGGCACTCCACGTGGCTGGGAAAGAGAGAGAGCAAGAAAAGAACAGAGAGAGAGCTAGAATAGAACAGAGAGAGCAAGAAAAGAGTAGCAAGAGCAAGAGCAAGAGCAAGAGAGCGTCTGGGCCTGGGCTAGGCCTTATGTAGGGTATGGGCGGGGAAAGGTGTGGCCACATCAAATTCGGATGTGACCTCAGCGGATGCAGATGTGACCTCTTCCAGGTGTCCCAGTTGCCTAGGTAACGCAGGTACTGGGTGGAGACTTTGCTGCGAGGAGGGTGGAGTCTGCTGGCCATCCAGGAGCGGACCTTACAACTGTAACCCCTCTGTACATCACTTTGACAATAAAAAATAAATAGATGATATGTTAAATAATGAAAAATGCTCAACAGTTTTAATCATTATCGAAATACTATTTCCCAAATCTCTAAATGTACAATCAAAACAAAAGATTTATAAAATCTATCTATAATGACTCTACCAATATCATTTCAAAGGTATTTTAAAGGAGCCTGGATGTAGAATGCTTTCCTGGTTTTAATTAGATACTGGGTTCAGTTTTCAGCACGCGTGTGCACGCGCGTGCACATACACACACACATACATCTTGTTTTACTTTTTTTTTCTTTTTCTCTTTTTTTGAGATTAGTTGAATTTTTATTTATTTTTAATGTTTTTTATTGTGAAAATACGATACAAAAGGGTTACAATTACATGAACAAGGTAATGAGTACATTTCTTATCAAGCATTGTTGCCTCCTCCTTTGTTTTCCCCCTACAATCCCTGCCCTCCCATCTCCACGACTCCCCTCCCCCAACCTACCCCCTCAGCCCTGCCAAAGTTGTTGTTTTTGTGGGTCACTTGTGCTTTTTTTTCTGCCAAAGTTGTAAAGTTTGTTTTTCAATATAGCGTCTTGTACATCTCATTGTTGAAATGGGTCCACCTGTATCCCTATTTAAACAAGTTGTTTTTTCCTTTCCCCTTCCCAAATTATACCAACATCAAATACAGTGAAAACAGGGGTTATACTGTGGGGGCGGGACATACAAAACAACAAAGAAATCATGTTGTAAATACTTTAGAAACAATAGCAAGAAAGAAAAAAAACACCTGTGTCCTCGTCTTGGGGTTCATTTCACCTAACACCATCTTATCTGATCATTTCTGCTTGTCTCTTCCTTATTTGCTTGCAGATAAGGGAAACCATAGGACCTATCTGAAAAAGGAAATCAAAACCGAACTTAGAAAGTGGCAAAACCTCCCATGCTCCTGGATTGGAAGGATCAACATCGTGAAAATGGCAATACTTCCCAAAGTTATGTACAAATTCAATGCAATACCTATCTATATTCCAACCTCATTCTTCAAAGAAATAGAAGAGGCAATTCAAAAATTCACATGGAACAATAAAAGAGCCCAAATAGCAAAAACGATCCTTAAGAGAAAGAACAGTCCTAGAGGAATATCAATACCAAATTTCAAACTCTACTACAGAGCCATAGTACACACAGCTTTTAAATCCATGAAACTAACTATTCCTAGGCTAGAGACAGAGGCACATACCTGTAATTCTGGTTACTTTAGAGTCTAAAATTTGAAGATAGCCTTACAGGCAACAATGTGTGAGACTCCTGTTTCACTGGTATGTGCCTGTCATGACAGCTATTATGGGAAAAGGCAAGCAGGAGAATCATAGTCCTTGTGCATGTTCAGACAAACAAGACCTTATCTTGAAAATAACCAATGCAAAAAAGAAACACAAAGCTTGCCTAGCAAGTGGGAGACCCTAGTTTAAAAACCTGTTATGTACCACTAAAAGGAAAGGAGACCTATTCCTAGACTCTCTCAGGTACAGATTTACAGAATGTTCTGTCCACAAGATTTATCTATAGTGAGTAATCCGTTCTAAATTTTGCATCTTCCTGAAATGGAACATGCCCAGACATATCTCCAGTTCACTTTCTTAACTCACAACAATCGTATTGTGCTCTTGCTTTCTTTTGCATAGTTTGACAGAATAAAAAAAAATGACATTTTTTTTTTTTTACTAGCATAAATAAATTCATGGCTGGACTTGGTGGCTCATGCCTGTAATTCCAGTCACATGGAAAATAGAGATCAGGATCTCAGTACAAAGTTAATAGCAAAAAGTTAATAGTCCTATCTTAACAGAGTCCTATCCTCCATGGTGATGCATAGGCTACTAGCAAGCCATTGTGATTCAAGGCTACCACTGGGAAAAATTGTGAAACCCTACCAAAAGCATAGCTAGCACACAAAATGGGCTGGAGTTGTGGGTCACATGGTAGAGTGCCTGTTTAGCAGGAGTAAGGCTCCAAGTTGAATCTTTGTTCAACCAATAAATAAGTAATAAGTAAACAAACAAATTTAATAATTGTATTTCTAAAAATTGCCCTGCTTTGTTTCAACAAATAAGCCCAAAGTCAACTTGATTGCTCAAGTTCAAACCAGAGTATCTTCTTGATTCTACTGTGTATACCTCGCACCCCAAATACTGTATTTTTCATTTTATGTTATCCAGATCTCCAAAATGCATCCCAGTTGATCACCTTTTCATTTACTCCTAGAACTCTAATGCATGCTAGAAGTCTCCTTCCTTCAGAACATATGAAAAACCACCAAAACTGCTTTTGACTTCTCCCTGTTTTCATGTTTCCCTCACTATGTGTTCACTATAAAGAGAAAAATATTCTCCACATGATTTCTGTGATCAGTTTCTCTTTGCTTATAATCCTTCAGTGACATTTTCTTACAACTTAAAATTCTCACTTGTATATCACAAACTGCACTTAAGAAAGACCCTCCTTATCTAGCACCTGCCCATGTTTGAAGCTTTTGGTCTAATTCCAGTTTCACCACATTGGCATCTAATGCTCTCTGGCTGGACTATCCTTCCAGTCCAGTTGAATTCTTTTTCCTAGTTGAATCTATATTCTAGTTAGAATATTGCCATGAGATGTAAAGGTTCCCACTTCCCATCCGCATGACAAAAAGTCATCTTTTAAAAGGCCCCTTCTGATACTCGGTGGGAATTCTTGAACCTTCCCAGTGTTCTCCTGAGTGCTCCAGTCACATCCTTGTTTCTCAGGCTGTAGATGAGAGGGTTCAGCATGGGTGTGAGGATGGTGTAAAACACAGAGAAGACTTTGTCCTGGGTTGGTGAGTGGTAAGTGTGTGGCACCATGTAGGTGTACATGGCGGCCCCATAGAACAAGGTCACCACAGTCATGTGAGATGAACAAGTGGCAAATGCCTTCTTCCTCCCCTCTACGGAGCTCATGTTGTAGACAGTGGTCAGGATCCGGGCATAGGAAGCAATCACCACCGAGAAAGGAATTAGTAACATGAGAACACAGCACACATACATCACTGTCTCATAAAGGGCTGTGTTTGCACAAGCCAACTTCAGCACAGCCGGGGCTTCACAGAAAAAATGGTTAATCTCTCGAGAACGACAGAAAGGAAAGCTCATAGTGATGGGGGTGAGAAGAAAGCCATCCAAAGAACCTCCAAACCAGGACCCTGCTATAATCATCCAGCAGATTCTGCGACTCATGAGGACAGGGTATCTCAGTGGGTTGCAGATGGCCACATAGCGGTCATAGGCCATGAGACCCAGCAAGAAGAATTCAGCTCCTACCAGGGTAAGGTAGAGGAAATGTTGGGCTGTGCATCCCACAAAGGAAATGGTCCTTTGACCCAGGAGGTAGTCGATCAGCATCTTTGGTACAATGGTGGAGATATATATCATGTCGATAAAGGACAGATGGCTAAGGAGGAAGTACATGGGGGTGTGTAGGCGTGGATCTGTGTTGATCAGGAAAATCATGGTCCCATTGGCCACCAAGGCAGTGAAGAAGATGACAGAGATTATGACAAAGAGAAGGCTTGAGGTTTCTTCCCTGTTGAACAGCCCCATGAAAGTGAAGTCTGTGGAGGAGATGTTTTGCCTTTCCATTGATCTTATGATGGTGCTGACACAACTCAGAATCCTCCAAACAAAATGATGATATTCTGAGGGAATTTACCTAACAATATGTGTAGTTGACTCTTAAACAGCAGACTTCTAAAAGATAAAACATAGTTTTCTTAGTTTTTGAAAATGACACATTTATAAAACTATTCTATACAATAATGTTAATCTATGCACATTTTAAATAAAGTTTATCATTACTTATGATAATTCATTAAATATGACCATATAATTAGCAAATGCTCCCAAACTACAATATGCTCATAATTATATATTTAGTGCATCTATTATACAATATATCTCTGTGTGTGTACCACAGTAAATTATTTAAATTGGTACTTTCTTTTTTGTTTTTGTTGGCCTTGGGGCTTGAACTCTGGGCCTGGGCGCTGTCCTTGCACTCTTCAGCTCAAGGTGAGCACTCTACCTCTTGAGCCACAGCGCCACTTCTGGTTTTCTAGTGGTTTATTGGAGATAGGAGTCTCACGGTCTTTCCTGCCTGGGCTGGCTTTGAACCATAATCCTCAGATCTCAGCCTCCTGAGTAGCTAGGATTACAGGCGTAAGCCACCGGCGCCCGGCCATAAATTGGTAAATTCTTAACTACATCTTTTCTATGGTCCTTATGATCACCGTCTTCCAAACATCTTTGTTCCTAGCTGTGATTTATCTTTTAAGAAATGTGAGTAAACATTACACTGTAGGTCATTATACACATTATGACAGTACAATTACTATTAGGTCATCCACTTTGCAGAATATGTTGGATAAAATGAACTTGGCAATATAAACAAATCTTGTAAATTGAGACCTAAAAAGATTGTCTGATATAAGAAGAATCACTGTCCATACTTATTTTATTTCTTTTTAAGAAAGAAGTTTTAATGTTACGATGATAGGAATTAGTATAAATATAATTATCAACTAGAATTTAGAGGAACTAGCACTAGAAAACACATTGAATTATAGTTGATACCTTGTTTGTAGCTTATCTTCTGTATCCATTCACCCTTTGATGTACATAGTGAAACTAAGAATTAAGTAACTCTAAAGCCTCTCCCTTGGCTGAGTATTTCATAACCTATTACTGAAAGTTTGGGCCAAGGAGTCTCACTTCATTCTGTGTTCTCACTCATGGCCAAAACAATACAATATTTACCATACCCATGATGTAAAATGTGCCACACATTTTATTCTGTTAATTTTTTTTTGCTATATGTAATTAATTCAGGAGTAAGAGAAAAGATAAGTTGTTATAATGAGAATTGTTTTTTAAAGGATGAAAGCAATATTTATCATATTTCATTTTATTTTATACTTCTAATTCCAGAATTTTTAGTGCCAGGTTCCATAAATTTCACTTTACAATCTGCTTTATTAGCCTTTGCCTTTTAAGTTTTTGCTTGGGATCCATTTAAATGTGTATGTGAAGGGAAAATGCTGTCTGGTTTATGAAACAGCATCAATATTAATCATATCCTGCTCCTTCACACTTCCCACATTATGAGTTTAATGTCAGTCATTTTTCAGTTCCAAAAATAAAAATATTTTGCACAGGTAAGTACTTTTCTCTGCAATTTGTCCATGCTTAATCTTAAGTATATATTTAAAACTTCTGCAGTCCTATCTTTTCTAGCTAGCTATTCTTGTAGACCCAGAATTACAGACCAAGTCTGCAGTTCATTTGCCTTGTCCTCCTCTTTGTATATAAAAGGTCTAACTCGTTGTGAATATAAAAAGGTCTCCCTCATTGTGAATTGTGATTCTAAACAAAACACTTGATTTAATTTATTACCTGTCCATTCACTGTAGGGTAAGGTAATGAAGAGAACATATATTTCAGTTTCTGTTAGACACAGATTGTATCATGTTGCACACAAGAATATAATCAGAAAATATATAAAATAACTCTGGATCGCACTCAAAAATGTGCATTTAAAGTAATAAAGTAAGTATACAGTAAAATATTATTTTCAATTGCATGAACTAAGTTCTTTCTCCGGTCATGACATTATTTGACACAAGAGCCTCTTTCTCAAAATCTTGGTGTCATCTCTTTAGATTATGTTGGGTTATTAAAACATTCAAAGATGTTATAAGGAGTATGAGGTTGGCTGGGGTGGAGATAATTGGGGGGGACAATGATGAGGGGATGACATTGATCAAGATGCATTTTACTCATAATGGACATGCTGAGTTGAAACTCCTTTGTACAACTACGTAAAGATAATGAAGAAACAAATTGATAGTCATAAGTGAAAATACTTTACGCTATGTAAAGTAATGGAAACGTCTTACAAATATATTCTTTTTGACAAAATCATTAATAAAATATGAGTATTCCCCGACTCTCTTTTAAGCAATCTACGTAGTCAACTAAAATCTATGCATCTGAAGTGCAAATACCTCTCAATCTTCAGCTGTATTAATGAAGGACAGTTCAGCAAAACAGATTCAGTAATTAGGTTCTGTATCACTTTCTTCAAATATCACTCCACTCGAAGGAAATTTTATTTCATAGAAATTCTCTGAAAATTTTGTTCATTGTAGTTAACCCTGAAGAAAATCTATGTGTTTTAGAGGGGCATGGATGTTCGCAACCTGCAAATTCTGAGAATAAAATGAAAAATATAAATTACTTTATTGGGTAAAATTATTTTCCAGACTTAACTTACATTTAGCTTCATAATAACACATCCACATACACACACAGAATCTTGACATTTGCAAATATCTCTTTCTCTGTAAGAAATGCATGTTTGTTTAAATGTACATAGTTGCAAATTTCTCCCACTTTGCTGTATATTGGAGTTAAGATGAAATTCTTGTTCAGGTCTGTAATGGTCTCTAAGACCATCCTCAAACCAAACACTAATAGATTAGATTGTCAGTTTTATGTGAATTGTATATGATTTCAATGTGACCACTGGTTGAGTGTCTGCCAAATGAAAGAGTAAACACTGTTTTTTAATGTAACATCCTATATTCAGGAAACTGTGTTAGCACAGATTACAATTTTACCCATTTTATTTTATTTTATTTCATGTAATTATGAAGCTCAAACACAGGGCCTTACATCTCCCACCCATTTTTCTCCCTTTATATTAACCCTCCATAATGTAGCTATAACTACAAAGTCTTCTGTTTTTTCCTGTATGTCAAATTCATCTATGAATTATTTGCCAAAATATTTGTTTCAGTCCCTTACTTGCAGACACATACTTCAAAGGCAATATGTTAAGTGAAGTCAATTCTACAGGTACAAAGGGCTTGTATTGTGGCTCAAGTTAGAACTAACCTATAAAGGTATAAGTAAACATATGTGGGTGGTATGCAAGTGTCCAAGAGTGTATTAATAGAAGTATATGTTTACAGGGGAGAATTCAAAGTGTAATTTTTCAGAAGAAGCAAACCACAGTGCAATAAAATGAACATTAGGGAATTGGTACTTGAAAGGTGTTGGGTGAAGGTTGACAGGAGAGGTAGATAAATGGAGAGAGAGAGGGGTGAGAACATAGGCATAATATTCTGTGTATACCTTAGGAAATTAAGAAAATAGAGAGGAGAGGTTAGATTGTTAGGGAAGAAGGAGTATGATGAAAAGGTTTACATCAATCAAAAGACAATGTATTCATAAACTTATTTATTGAAAGCTAACTCCTTTGTGCAACTACTTAGAGATAATAAAAATATAATTTTAAAAATTAGTATGTCAATTGCAGCAAATTAGGTATTATTTTTTCCAGTACAGAGAGCATGGAAGATATGACCTTTTTATTTCTATTTCAGAGACATCTTATTATTGATTCATTATTTACACATTAGAATTTCAGTGATATTTACCTGAGAGGTTTTCAAGCTAAGACAATACAAAGTTGTAGAATTTTGGAACCGAAATTTAAACGTATGTCTAGATAGTTTTTGTCTACCTAAATCCCTAAAGTAAAATGATTAAACTCAAATTGAAAGAAGCATAGTGAAATGTTGATGTATTTATAAAATTTTGGAGTGACTTAAAACCACATTACCCCTTAGAACCTTAAGACAACAGAAACCAGTGTAATCACCGCAACTAGAGAAATCTGCTGTTTCCTATGGAAGTTTATTCTATGTCTTAAAAACTGCCTGTGAATCGCTGGTAAGGAGGGTCTGATGAATGCATTTACAAATTTTTACACCTTTTATCCTAAAAGAAAGCCCTTAAACTTGAAGTCAGAGGAACTATGAACACTTTCTTGCATCACTTCTGTGTCCAATGATCCATGTGAGTATGAGAACATACTCAGAGTGAGAGCAAGCAAAATGACAATGCAACATGCAAAAAGCATCAGGAAGCCTGCTTCATAACCAGTATTTTAGAAACTAAGATGGAAAATTGCATGTAGTCTGTATCTTACAAATGTTGGACTGATCCAATTCACTAGAATTTAAATGACATAGACACAAACGTACTTGAGAAAAAGATTCTTTTTGCTCCTTCTATTCAATGCCACCTTTCCACTTGATATTTGCAATATTCACTCAATATAATTTAACAAGGCTGTTTCTGGATGTACTAATTACCTGGAGTGAGGGATTCATGGCAATGAACGTATGAATCCTGCTTTGAATTTGCATCTGAGACATGCAGCCCAGAAGCTACAAATAATCATGCCTCAATCTCCTTAGATCCAATTCTGCAAGTCTTGTTTGGATCAAACATAGAACGTAAATTCAATCAGACCACTTACGGTATGCTGTGGAGACATTCTGGTTTTTTTTGTTTGTTTTGTCCTGGTCCTGTAGCTTGGACTCAGGGCCTGGACACTTTCCTTGAACTTTTATTCTTTTCTTTTCTTTTTTCACAAGGCTAGTGTCATAGCTCCACTTCCAGCTTTTGAGTAATTAATTGGAGATTCAAGCCTCACAGGCTTTTCCTGCCTGGGCTGCCCTTGAACCCCAACCTCAGATCTCAGACTCTTGAGTATCTAGAATTACAGGCATGAACTACTAGTACCCAGTTAGTCTGCTGTTTTAAAATCAGTCACTTTATCATACAAATTATTTTTGAAGTAATAGTATCAGGAAGGATCATGGAGCATAGCAGTTTTTGATCTGCCATCTGTGAAGATACTAACCATTTTCACCACACTTAGTCTTTCATTAAAGGGAAGGGTGAATAGTTTAAACATAAAGTGTTCTTAGTTTAGAAGAGAAGCTACTAGATGTTTGTTATATTGCTTCAATTGTTATATTAACTTCAATCTCGAATTTTGCACGTTTTAACCAAAACCTCAAATTTTTAATCTAATGATTTAAAGGTCAAAAACTTCCAAATAATCATTTTTCCCTACATTCCCCCACATTCCTTGTAGCTTTTCAGGTAATCTTAATGCTAGCTGTTTAAAGATCAAGCTACATACATCCCTTAGAAGACATTATGGAACAGAACATATAACACTGATATTTTAAAAAATCCACATGCCCAGTTTTACTATAAACTTCATTCTCAACTAAAGAAGAGTTATTTGTCATGTTCTTAGAGCTGAATCCTCTGCAGCTATCCATTTAGAACTGAGGGCATATTGCAAAAATGGAGAAAGCTGCATACCATTCAGTGTAAACAAAACTTACCAGCAAACTACAAGGCATTATGTAATGATGAGCTGGAGAATGTACAGGGAGATTGATTTCTCTTCCAGTTCACAAGGACAGGAAAATGCACACAGCCATTCACATCTATGAAGATCTGAAACAAAAACAAGATATGGTTTTTGCATGTATTTGGTATTGTCACTGCATTACTTGCAAAGATCTAGCATGCACCAGTCTTTCATTGAATTTATGAATTTGACATTAATGAATTACAGATTAGAGGTAGCCTTAGGAATTTATGACGGAATCCACACAAAGAATCACACTTCAGGTCTTTGAAAGCTACCACTTTGTCCTGCAAACTTAAATGCACATCAGAAATCCTCCAAAGTGTGTACATTACAGAGCAAATTTCAAATTCTCAGGCCTTCTATAAATGAATAATATTGCTTTCTTCCAGTCTTTATGGGTTACTGTTTAGCAATCAAAGACAGTTGTTCACAACCCACAAATCAGGAAGGGAATCTCACACCATTAAAGAATGCAGAAATGTGTCTGGCTTTTCTAGGTTTGGATCCCTGATGAGAGAGAGGGAGGGCCCACAATGAGTAGAAGCAAGAGTTTAAATAGTTTTTCAAGGTCAGGGAGAGTGCTGGGATAGAACCAGCCCCTTACCTCCTATCTCAGGAGATCAGACTTGTAACCGCTAATGAGAAGTATGCTGATGGAAGTGGAGGCCAAAGAAAGTGAATCAAAAGGCCCCGTGGAAAAACAAAGGCAGGGGGAGCAAATCTTGATAGGAAATGTATTAATTACCTTACTCATGTAACTGTAACGCCTCTGTGCAGTATCTCTACAATAAAAAATGCAAAGCGTGCTTTAAGGAAAGTATGTTTGCAGAAGCGTTCCAATCTGCATTCCTGAGCATTCCCTCAGAAATCTCAAGCTGCTCTGTCTCATAGAGATATGTATTGGCAGAAATGAAAAGTTACTTTTTAAGGTTAAAAAATGCCTTGCTTCTGTTATGTTTTTGTGTTCTATTGGTAGTTTAAGAAATACTGTTCTGAGGGTGGGGATGTGAAGGATGAGGGAAAATGACAAAAGGGGAAACGCTGACAAAGATGCACTGTGTTCATCTACTACTTTGGGAACAGCAACTCCTTTATATGCAACCACTGAAAGAGAAAATAAAATAAAATAGCTAAAACAAAAAGTGCAGAGGCCATGAGTTTAAGTCCAAGTAATGACACACAATTTCTTTTTGTTAATTGTCTACATATAAAAAACATGACAAGCTATTTTGTCCTACTTTGGTTATTGTCCTTCTTACTGAATTATAATAAATGTAGGGTTGAACTACAGTGTAATGACTAAGTAACAATATGAAAAATTTCTGTCAATTCTTTCAGTTTATTATGTTTTGGTCATCTTTTGACAAACTCAGTCTCATTCTTAAAACAATGGAATTATTCTGTCTATATATTAAAGTAACACATATGTACTGGAAAATATGAATAGGCACAAAAATATCCCTTTTCATACAGATGTAATATCACCAAAAACATCATATAAATAATTATCCTCACAAGATTGCACATGAGAAGAATACACAGGTTTTGTGTGTATATATGTATATACACACTTGTGGCAATGTCTATATAGGCCCGGTATATGTGTCTTTGTGTTTACACAAATCTGGTAATTTGTATTCATTTCAAAGTACATACTAAGTCCCTGATATGATCTTAGTTCAAATGTAACTTAATATTCAGGGAGTATTCTTCCCCATGGAAAAATTGGCATTTCATTTTGTGCTCTTTTCAATTTGCGTATTGTTTTAATTTGTAGTAACCACAAATCATGTGAGGAAGAATAATTTTTATATTTAAGTTTGAGTACGCACCATGGAATTCTTCCTTCATAAATATGTCTCTCATTAGAATAACTAAACAAATTTCAAAATATTTGAAGTCTTTTGAACTGTGTGTGTGTTTGCACGCACGTGCATACATGTGCACACTCATGTAAGTGTGCCAGTACTGGGACTTGAACTTAGGACCTGAGTGCTGTCCCTGAGCTTTGCTGCTCAAGGCCAGTGTTGTATTACTTGAGCCACAGCTGCACTTCTGGTTTTTTGGTGATTAATTGGAGGTAAGAATCTTTGAGACTGCTGCCCCAGCTAGCTTTGAACTGCGATCTTCGTATCTCAGACTCTTGTGTAGCTAGGATGATAGGCATAAGTCATGGTGTCCAGCTTTCCTTGCTACCCCAAAAACCATAATTAAATAGTATTATTCTTAGTTTGGTCCCTCCAAAGGCTTTTGTATATCTAATCACAATGCAATCAATGCATCTAAAAATACTCACATTACTAGAACAATTCTTAGAAGTATGAAGAACAGACTGTCCATTCTGCTAGAAAATTTTTAGTTGTGAGCATTTGTAAATTGTTTTTGGTGCCAATCCTGGGACTTGAACACCAGGCATGGATGTGTCCTTGGTTGTTTTGCTTAAGGCTAGCACTTGAGCCTTAGCTCCACTTCCAGCCTTTTGGTGGTTAGAGGTAAGAGTCTCAGGGACTTTCCTGTCTGGGCTGGCTTAGAACTGTGTTCTTCAAATCTCATCCCCCTGAGTGGCTAGGATTATAGGAATGAGGCACCAATGCTTAGCAGTATCTATAAAATTTAAACATCAAGTTATAGACTTCTAACATACCATAGAATAGAGAAAACATTCACATCACGAAAGGAAAGAACAGATGTAAGAAAAGGAGAAGAGTGGGACCAAAGCAATACCAAAACCCATCAGGACAAGTATTAAATCTTGCAGCAAAGTTCAACATCAGGAGGCTGTGATGAAATTCTAAAGGGCTTCATCCACACTGCCCTATGGCCTTTTCGTTTGCAGCCCAGATAGCCTCTCTCCTGACAACCCCGGATGGTTTTCTGTGGATTTTCTTGGCAGACATTTAATGTTTCTAGCATCTCCAACTTCCTGGGGTACCCATACTGTCTTCAGCTTCATCCTTATAACTTTGCACCTCACTTTGACCTTATTCACATATCATTCTGACCTTGCTACACATTGATTTAAAAAAAAACTGGGTAGAAACCTCCAGGACCCAGGGACATTATTTCTTCATACCTACAGAACCAGTATCATGGATGAAGCCAAGATTTGCTGCCATCTTGATTAGTAGCCAGAAACCTCTACCATCTTTGAGTGCCTGGATAGCTGAACACGGGAAAGACACTTCGGTAGGCATCCTTGTACCAGACAGATGCACCCTAAAGCTCTCTTGTCAAAACAAACTTTTTGAATGAATCCACACATTTCCGTTGTTGATCCTGTGGTGGATGGTATCCAGCCAATTCCTGAGATGAACTGAAAACATCTTATCTATTGTCCCAATGTAACATACCCAACTTCAATCTAATGTCATGTCATAATCATCTCAGTAGTCATAATTTCCTTTGCTTAAATTTATACAAACTTCATTTCTGGAGTAACAGCAAGTTTTTCAGACCTTTTGGCTCTGTTTTTACTACCAATTCTCACTGTAAATCAGATTAAAGTAACAGTACTCATAGCCTGAAGGCCTTGAAATTTTCTCCACCTATTTAATAAGTCCATCTATTTTTTTTTTCTTGGTGCCAGTCCTGGGGCTTAAACTTGAGGTACTATCCATGAGCTTCATTTTGCTCAACACGAGCTTTCTACCTCTTGAGCCACAGCTCCACTTCTGACTTTTTTCTAACCATTTATTGGAGATAAAGGTCTCCCAGACTTTCCTGCTGGCTTCAAACTAGGATCCTCAGAACTCAGATTCCTGAGTAGCTAAGATTACAGGCGTGAGCTACCAGCACACCTCTAAGTCCACCACTTTTAAATTCAGTTTCACAAAATCTCAAGACATGGTCAAAATGCAGATGGATGAATCTCCTATATATCTTAAAGAAATGGGGTCTCACATTCTGAGAAAAGGAGGTAAAAGTGTAGGGAAGGTTTTGGAAGGATAAGTGGGCAAATACTGTCTTTGTAAGCAGTTTCCTAGATAATAGCAATTTATAATAATCTCTGAGCAGAAGTAGAAGCTTTATTCATGGTATTTTTTGCATAGTTTTTCTCTCTCATATATTCCAGTAGATAGGACCTAGCAGATAGCTTTTGTAGAACCAATTTATTTCATTTAGGATTAACCCATAATTTGACACCTCAGTTTAGAAATACATTCATCTACATGTAGGAAAACATCTGAAAACACTAATGGTATATTAGTGTAAAATATATGTATTTGGCCAGAAAGCTTGGGATTTTTGCCATACTTTTACAGATTATTTTCATTAGTAAAGACAAGGTTATTGATGTCTAATTGTTTTCATATCTAATCATGAAGGTGGATATACATCCCCCTGGTGAAGGCATTTGTCACTTGGGAATCTGGACGATGATTTATTGATGAGCTCTCAAACCTATGGCTTCCTGTGAATTTGATATTTTATGGGTCTATAACTGAAAGATAGCCACCACCTTCAGGTTCTACAGTGCTATAGGAACTTCATTTCTCATTATTTCACTAAGCCAAGGTATTGATGCAAGCTCTTTCTTCCCCCTCCCCTCCGCTACACACCTTTGTTTCAGGCACTCTTTTAGAAAACAAGGGTGGATATTAGCAAAAAGAGCCGTTATGTGTTGTCAGATATTAGCAAAGAGAGCTGCTATGTGTTGTCCACTTCTTCCTCACCCGAGGACCCTCAGGGAACTCCCAAGGCCTTGACTCTGTGACATTCCTTAACCCTCTTCTTGTTCCTTGTTTTTCTCCCTTCTTGGTGTTCAGCAGTCCTCTGAGCCTTAGTCCAATGTCTTTGCTGCAGTCCAGTTTCTAAACTTGGGTGAGATTACAGGCTTTCTTGTAGCCTTAGCTGTTTATAAGGCTGAGTTGGATCAAAGGTCTTAACACAATGTGAGATATCAGCGCTGGTTTCTGCACTGATATGCACACAAGGCGTGTTTGGTGGAGAGTGGCCTACTAGGATGGAGGTGGACAGTAGTAACTAGGGTCAAGTCCCTAACCTTGTGGAGCACATGCTCATCAGTTGGAGGCTCAGTGGCAGCAAACCTCTTTTCATGTGTCTACTCTATTACCTCTTCACCCCCTCTACAGGTTCATCTCTCCTTTCTTCAGCCTCAGTGATGGCTCAACAATATCTTCATGATCAATTCTTGGAGTCCAGGCTCTCCTACCTGGAGATGTTTATCTGACTTCTTGGCTTGTTACCTTTGCCTCCACTGCCATTTCTTTCTTAGGTCTACTGGGAGCAGGTGTATTTCATAATCCATGTCTTCTAGCCTTTCTTCAGGAAGTGCAGTCCCTTAGAATGTGGACCTGATTCCTGTTCACATAGCTTTGGTAATAATTCTCCCCTGCCCAGGTGGACATGCAGATGTCCAAGAGCTGCCAAAGCCCAGCAGAAGTTGAGATGGCCACAGTTTGAATCAATGGTCCACTCAGCAGGAGAAAGCTCAGGATAAAAGCATTGAGGCAATTATAGGAATTCGTTTCCTTGGCTATTTCCATCAAGAAATCTCCAATGATAATGTAGGGATTCATTACAGCTACTTCATTTTCACAAAGAAGAATGGCCCAGCTTCACATCTAGGTAAACAATTAATGTTTGTGTGGGTGGTACGTAGGCTGGCAGCTCTGTTTTCCGTTTGCAGGCTTGTATTGCCCAGTTTTAGTCCACCCCTCACTCTTATCCTGCAATTTACTGCCCCTGAATGCTATGTTATCCATCTTTCTAAAAATAAAATCTCTAGCCTCGTTTTGGGAGATGTATGAACTGGCCCCTTACTTAGCAAAACTGCAAACTCCATAGCAATGACCACTGTAGCTCTCTCCTTTATATTCATTGCTTCAGAGTCCTAAACCTGGGTTTAGTGCTCACAGAAACTTCATCTTGGGCGTGAAGACATCATAGATCAAACTATCTATGCTCTATCTTCAGGCTGGACATGTACCTTAGCTGAAAAGCATCTTCCTGGCATGTGCAAGCCCATGTTTGATCCTGAACACCATAAATAAATGAACAAATATACTAACTTTCTCACTTACTAAAGCTTTCCTCTGTAGTGGAAGGGAATTCTCTATTGCAGATTCATACCTGATGTTGATTTTTGTTTCTCTCTCTTTTTTGAAGTATTGAGCTTTGACCCTGAGTCCTTGTACTTGGTAGACAGGCACTCTTATCAGTGAACCATACTATAAGTCCTGAATTTTGCAGTTCATCTTTTGACACAAGGAATTGCTCGTTGATATACACTGGTCAGTGCCTTGACACTACCCACTTATGTTAGACTTCTCATCTAGCTAGGATACAAGGTATGTACCACAGTGTCCAGCTTTTTGTTAAGGGGTCTCACAAAATTTTCTGCCTGAACTAGCCTTGAGCAGCAATCCTCCCAGTCTGAGTTTGCTAAGTAGCTAGAATTACAGACATGAGCCACTTGTCAGTTTATGCCTACTTTTTGAAATACCTTCATCTCTTATTGGTCTTTGGGAAGCAAGAGAAGATATATATATATAATGTCTGACATTGTTATCCCAAATTTTCATACTAGTTTATAAGATAAATATTTGGATGGACATGGGCTGATATGAGAAAGGTGTGATTCAAGATGAGAAAGGCCTGACTCAGCTTTATTTTTTATTTTTTAATTGTTATTATAAAGGTGATGTACAGAGGTGTTACAGTTACATAAGTCAGGTATTGAGTATATTTCTTTTTGGACAGTGTCACCCCCTCCCTCATTTTCTGCAGAGTTTTCCATTCCTCCTTCCCAAGTTGCAAAGTTCATTTCCAACCTAATGTCTAGTGAGTACCATTGCTGCATTTGTTCATCCTTTGTTTAAAGACAGATAATAGAACAGGATAAATGAAAACAAAAAACAGCAGCAACAACAAAACAACAAACACTCTTATTTCCATATCCTAGAATTTATTTCTGTGGCAAATTGCCATGACCAGGGACAGTAAAATAGTGGGAAATCAGGCTTCGGAACTGTGGTTTGGAGTACCAGGAGACTTGAAATGATCTGCCAGCTTCAGATGCTTGTGGTCCCATTAACATGTTGTTTTTTTAAATTGATTTTTAGTATAAGGGAGTACATGCCAAAAGTAAGGTATCAATATCTTTGAAGTTACAAACACTCACATGTGATTCAACTTTGTGTACAAATGACAAATAACTTCCTTATCTTCAGAAGTGGAGGTAAGCAGTAAACAACTTACAATATGTACAAGCCTTGTCTATCCTCAAGGTTCCAGATAGTTTGGGGCCAGATTAGCTTAGAGTTAGGGTAGAAATCTGAATCTCTGTTATGCCAGAACTGATAGCTATCACCAGGGCATCTTTCAGCATTCTGAGAGCTCTCTTGGAGAATGGCATTCCTATCTCCATCCATCTCCATCCCTTCTGGATCTCACAGCTTGGCTTGGAGAGATTCTTAAAATTTCAACAAGTATTTTACATGATCAGATGCACATAGGTATTATGCCTTTGTGCAGATTTGGGCTTAAGTGTTTCATTTGTCCTAAAACTGCTTCCATACATTTTAGTTTGGGTTTAAAAGGTTCTACCTATGTTAACATTGCAATATTTTCTTAGAAAAAATAGATGAGCCTCAGCTAGACACAGGTGGCCAACTGTTCATGATGAATTGGGTTGCCTATGAACCTCCTTAACTTCTCTTCAGGGAGCTTCCTTTTCCTGGGCTGTAAAGATAAATGTCCCATGAAATTGATTAGGGCTCTTGAACCATTTTTAGTTCAGAATGCTTCCAGATGTTAAAAAGAGAACTATATGAAAAATAGACTACATGAAATTGTAGCCTATTATAAAGTAAAATTGTGTGATTTTGATTTTGACAAATGTTTATTGTACTGGACTGTTCACATACTGGAAATTCAGTACAATGACTAACTACCACTGGATTTCTACTTGTGGCGATCATCTTCTCCCAAGCTCCACATTTTAGCCTTGTACAGGGTGATGTCATTGTAGACCCTAAAGTGGTTCACCCTGCGGTCATGGTGCTCTGGGCTGACCTAAAGAAGAGGACATAGGATCAGAAAACCTCTCAGAAAAGGAGAAGATCTGGGTTTGGGTTAGATGAATGTATGCTTGAATTCCTGTCTGTCAGTGCTCTTCCTTACAAACTCTGTGACATGGAGAGCTCAACATCAGAAGTCATGAGACTGTAGGAGGACTGTCTAAAGTTTCCCCCTTTCAACAGCCTAAATTGGAGGCTTCACCTGAGCAAGCTAGAGTGAGCACCTAGTAGGAAGCTGCTACCTCCATCTTAGTGCAGTCTTGGTTTTTACCATAATGTCCTGTGCATGTGAGGTGTTCAATGCAGGTATGTTGAGTAAGGATGACTTTTTTGAGGTAGCCTCAAAATTAAATAAAAGTATTAAATAAAAGTAAGTATTCTGACTCATAAATCTAAAAGTTACACTGTGTATATATTTTCAGCAAATGTTACCAGGCCTCATGAGTGTTGCGAAGCATGCTCACTGAGTATAGCTTTTCAATTGTCCTTGGAGTGAGGTTGAGGTAACTGCCTGAATAGAGTGAGGTTCTGTTAAGGGACTACACAAATTAGAGACCAATCAAGACTTGTATGTCTCTAGCCACATCATTCTGAACTCTACCATAATGCCATCTATGGTTACACAGCATCTGGTTCTAATGTTTCCTTTTTGGAGGATGGAATGGGATTATGCTATGCGTTATTAAACTACCAATGTCATCTGATGACATTTGTCCCAAGTTAACAGGACAGGAATATCTGAAGACCCCTTAAAACATGTAAAAACATGGCCTAGAAGGTTCTGAGCAGGATAAGCCTAGCTGGGCAAGTTGTCCTTCTTGGCATGTGTGGTATGTTTTCCACAAGATGGCCTGTAAGATCAAAGATGCAACATTTCTTCATACATACTTTGCACTCATGGAAGCTAGACCTTTATTATTTAAAGGAAAAATGGTCAAATAACTTGTGCTTCATTTTTCTAAGTTTCCAAATCATCTAATTCTAATATTACCCAACTTACCCTTTTTCATAACCTTCCTCACTTCACAAGATGTGCTCATGGAACTCTTCAGATTATCATGAAAGAATGTTATCAATTAGGACTGACATTGGGACTTCCATAACCATCATTACATTGTCAAATTTTAGCAGAAATCCTATTAAGTTGGTTTTATCTGAACACTCTCAATATCAAATCACTCTGAATATTTGACCAGATTCCTCCTAATGACATTTGACCATAGTGGCCTGTCATAAGCAAAAATCCTGTTAGGTCAGCTTATTTAGAACCCCTATTACTCATGATGATTCCCATTGATTTTCCATGCTTCAATCCTTCTACTTGTCCAAGCTGTATTTAGAGTTGAACCCAAACTCTCTCATATTCTGTTGGCTGTAACTGTAGTGATTGTTCCCCACTCCCCATAAATAGTCTTCCTGGTATTCTTTAACTACATTGAAGAATCCATTAACTGTATTCAGTAAATTTCATTGAATTATTTCTTCTTTATCACCCCTCCTACATTCACTAAAACTCAGACCTCTTATTCTTCTTTTTCCCTGGTAGTTCTCATTTTTTTTCTCCAGCTTTCTAGCTATACTTCTCTCCATAATTCCTGGAGAACCTCTAGAATCCTCCATCTTTCCCCTACATTATCCTCTCTCCATGGCTCTCTCCACATCTAAAAAGAAGCCATTATAAATCAGCAGCTTCTCACTGAGCTGAGGCTCTTGTTGAGCCTTTTATTCAAATCTCTATTAAGTAGGCCTATAATGGAGTCATATACCTGAGATTGTATAGTAGCAGTATGTAGTATTATATAGGGAAAGGGACACTTGGAATGCAGAGATCTTGAGCTGGAAAGATAATAAAAAGTAATCACTCAGTGAATAAAAAACAACACTAGGAATGAATCCAAAGTGCCTGACTCAGATCTGATTGGGTCTAAGCTCAGCCCCGTAGCTTCTTTTTTGTTCTTATCATCAACATCACAGTAGCCCTACCTACATTTACTGAGTCTTTGCTATGTGTCCCGCACTGTTCTAGTCACTCTACAAATGCTGCCTTTTTTTACTCTTCATTAACATCCTGAGCTAAGTGCTGTGATATAACTATTTTATAAGAAGAAGTCATGAAATGGCTTAGCCACACATCCAAGGTCATGCAATTACTAAGAGGATGATAGAATTCAACCCAAAACAAGTCTTTCTCCCTAGTCTATCATTTCAGTCATCTTTGTGATGACATGGTGATGGATAGTGACATTAAATGGAGGATCTAGGCTTACCAGAGGCTCTGAATTCCATCCAATTTCTTGAGCTTCAGTCTGTGACTCTGTGTATTTCTTCTTTGGTCCCTGATTAGAATAGTGAATGAGATTCAGAAACCTGGCTGGAAATAAAACACAAGTGAGGAGGAAGTCCAAGTCTGTGTCCTTTACCCTGGCCACATTATGGTGTAGAGGCTTAACACTTGCCTCAGAAGTTTGCCAAGGCCCAGAAACAGAATCATATTCTTTATGCATTTATTAATAAACCCATTGAACAAAATGTCCTATTTTGGGACCTGGGTATACAGGACTAAATACGTCAGAAATGGGATCTTCTGGAATTTATGTTCTAGGTATAGGGACAAGGGACACCATACACAGGTGCACATGGAAACCCAGAGCAGCAGTGATCCGCCATGAGGAGAGTGGTCTAGGCAGAGGCTTGACAAGTGAGGGCAGCTATGTGAGACAGGGTGGTGATTCATGGATTTCTAGCAGAGCCAGCTCTGAGATGTGACAGTGGAAAAGCACATGGCATGTAGCAAGAACAAAGGTCACAGTGTGTGCAGCACTCAGACTATGCTAATGCTGTGAAAGCCATTAGTATGGCTTTCATATAATGCAGATTGCCTTTCCATCTCAACCTGAGTTCAACTCTTCCAAACCCAGTTCTCAGAACTCACTGACGGATGGAAGTATCTGCTTTCTGTACCACTGGCAACCAATCTGCATCTCAATTTTCATGATAGGTACTTACCCTTCTGCTTACTTCCCTCTCCTTCATTAGATTATGAGATTGTCCCGCCTAACCCCATTCCATTGTCTTCCATTGGACAATGATGACAATGATAATTATGTTTACTGAGCATCCTATGGCAGATACTATTCTAAGAACTTTCAGTAGTTTATTTTATCCTCACCACAACCCTATGAAATAGGCCCCAAATTACAAAATTAGTTAAGTGGAAGGATCATGATTTAAAATTAGGATGATTTCAGAACCTGAGTGTGTAACATTTGAATGTTTGAATGAATGAACAGAGGATTAAGGACATTAGGAACATTTTGTTGTTTTGGCTATTATTGGGAATTATGATAGAATGGGTCCATCTCTGGTGAGCTTGCTTAGCAGGACTCAGGATCAAGCTGAGGACCAGCATTCCCACATTGTGGCAACACAGCCCAAGAGGTCTCTGCAACAGTATACTTCTCATTGGTTCCTCCAATGTATTCTCAAACTCCATTACTTACTGTCTTCAGGTTCCTCCAAGTTATCATGCCATGACATGGGCTTTCCGGTGATTGTGTGAACTAGAGAAAAACAGCAGCACAGTTCGCATTAGGATATAATCCCTTGCCCTAAGACTCACCATAGGACAGGTACCCATGTAACAATACTCAACTGTCTGCCATTTGCTGGCTAGTGTGCTGGGTGCTGGGAAGTGAGTGGAGGAAAGCCATCAAGAGCCAGATGTCTTGTACCTTGATTCAAATTACCCCCAGAAACGACAGAGGCTATTGAAAGGTCTTACAGAAGGAACGCATAGTTGAATGGGTCTTTAGTGTTGTAGAGATTAATGAAGGAGCAAAGGAGTTGGATTGGAAAAACAGAGTCCATCAGACCACGCAGGCAGGAGTGATTATGGCCCAGCTAAGGCTTTGGGAGTGAGGCTGGAGAGAAGATTCAGGTGCTTATTTAGAGGGTAGGATCAACTGAGAAAAGGTGGAGAAGCCTCCACATGTACTGGAGAAAGCATGAAAGGTTGCATGATAGAAATATTAGGGTAAGGACTTGTTACTGCATCTTATTCCCAATGAGGGGGAGGACAACGTCCAGCTTCTAACTAGAGAGGAAATTGTCTGAGATTCCTTTTTCTGGTATTAGATCCTGGGATAGAGGGTGCAGAGTGAGCTTTCCTATCAGTAAGTTTGCCTTACCTGTGGTTGGTTCAGGGAAATCAACTAGGAAGAGGTGATAAGGCATGGTGGCAATTTATGAGGAAAACAGGCTGATGCTATAGGACCAGACAATACCTCATAGAACAGTGCACAGGAGAGAAGAGCAGCTGTGGATTTATAGGGAGGTGGGGGAGCTCTGGGTCTAAGTCTACTACTCTGGAGTTTCCTTTGTAACATTAAAAAATAGTAACATCAAAAAATAGTCTGAACTGGACACTGGTGGGCTGGTGCCTCATGTCTATAATTCACACTACTCAGGAGGCTGAGATTTGAGGATTACAGTTCAAAGCCAGCCCAAGCAGGAAAGTCCATGAGATGTCTCCAGTTAACACTCCCCCCCCCAAAAAAAAAGAGCTGGAAGTGTTATGGCTCAAGTGATAGAGCACTAGCACCAGCACTCAAGGCTTTGAGCTAAAAAAAAAAGCTCAGGGACAGTGGGCAGGCCCTGAATTTGATCCCTAGAATGGAAGACATTTTTTTTTAAGTTTGAATTGCAAAGCATAAAACTAGAAGCTTAAAAATAAACAAGCCCCCCCCCAAAACATCTTTGGCATATTAAAAAACAAACAACGAAATGGCAAACAAAAGCAAAAACCCTGCAAATCACACCAAAAGTGAAATTATGAGAAGCCATTCACCTTCATTTTCCACCTTGAATCTGTAATCACAATATGGATACAATACATCCATCGGGTCTTCTCTGCTGTGAAGAGTTCCCTGAACTCTAGGGAAAGGACTAGCGTGGCCCATGTCCTTTACTTCCCCCAAGTTCAGCTACACACAGCCCAGGCTCTTCGTGCAACTGTGCCCTGCCATGCGCCCAGCTCCACCCCTGCCGCCCGGTGCCCCTCACCCTTGCGCAGGGGATTCACATGATAATTGGTGCAGAGCTTCTGAGTTCTCAGCTCCTTGCGGTACTGTTCCAGCAAGATCTGGGTCTGGTGAACTTCATCTATGACCACCTTCTCCTTCTGGTGACCAGCCATGGCCTAAGAGCGGTTGGGTGAACCCGGTGCACTCTAAACGCTCCGGGCCCAGACGCCTTCTGCGTCTCCAGGCAACCGCGTCCCTCCGTTTCCTGGCAACGGCTTCCTGGCGGGGCGGCTATGCAAGCTAGGTTTTATTCAGGCTCCAACCTCTGATCCTCTCCCACTTGAGTACTGCCTGGGCTCTCAGCGTCCCGGCTGGGTGCAAAACCTGCTGGACACTGCCAGGAAAGGCTCACCTCCCCCGACTGATCCAAGAGAGAAAGGATTGCCATCCTGATGCCAGTCATTCCCTTAAAAAGGTGTAGGATGGAGTCAGAAACCTCTAACTTGAAAGATTCCCAGAATCAAAACGTTCTGTGTCCCACACACAAAATGGCAGCAAAACCACGCGAGTTTTGTAGCTTACTAGATATAGCATATCTCTAGAATCACCCTTTTATTGCATAAACTAATGACAACTTTTAATTGTGGTAAAATAATCATCATATAAATCATATAGAACTCCCCATCTAAACCATTTAAAATTTACATTTCGGTGGTGGAGGGTATATTCACACTGTTTGAAAACATTGGCTTAAAAAAACAACTCTGAATATCCAATATGTGCCAGTCAAAACCCATGAAGAGATTAAAAGCACATTGAACAGCACACTGGAGAAAACTAAGAATTATCAAACGTGAAGAAAAGATTTGAAGATATAATTTAAGAACTCATAAGAGTCACAGATGAGAACAAAAATCCTCAGAATGAACCTGGAAATCACTCAGAATGGAATGAAATCCAAGCATATCAGCCTGAGTGAACATCAGGCAAAGCTGGGGGCCACAGGTCAGAGGCTGAAGGAGGCACAGGACACCAATGATGCCATTCTTGCAGACTACAAGCAAGGCCAGGAGGAGATCCTGATGCTGCCTGAAGAAATCAAGGCCCAGAAAAAGGAACTGGACATAATACAAGAACATATAAGGCTGAAGTACATGCCAATTATAAGCTCTGAAGAGTGTGAGCAGAAATTCAAAACAACAAAGAAAGAACTGAAAGTGCAGTTAGCGGAACAGACACAGAAGTGCTGTGACAGAGAAGAAGAGGCCAAGAAACATGAACAAGAAAACATCAGGCTCCCGAAAGAAATTGTTACTCTTCAGAAAGAGTTAAAGGACACACATGCTCAGATGGGGAAATGCCCAGGAAATGGAAAGAGCATTAGGCAGAAACACAAAAGAGCTAAACAAACAGTTGAAAGATCTGTCACAAAAATACACTAAAGTGAAAAAACGAGAAGAGAGACCACTAGAGGAAAAGGCCAAACAGACTGCTGAGATCCTCACCATAAATGTCATGCAGAAGCAGCGAGTCCCAATAGAACAAGTGGAGGTGCGCAGAAACCCTCTCAATATCAACATTGAGAACTTAAAGGAGGAGCTGAAGATCCAGCAAAGGTGCAGTGAGAAGGAGCAGCAGTTGGACAGTCAAAGGAACTCTTCCATGACTCTGGCCGAACACTTGCAGGTTACGGAGGACTCTGAGAAGGAGATGGAGATCATGAAAGCGAGCTTGTGAGAAAAGGAGGATAAAATGGAAGAAGTCTCTAAGCTCCAGACTAAGGCTCAGAATACTTAACAGGAATTAAATAAACAAAAGACCCCTGAGGTTCAGGGAAACAGCCAAGCTGATCAGATAGCTCCAGAGGCCACCCTAAAACCAAAGGGGGCCTCTAAAGCTACTAGGCATTAAGATTAAAAGAAGAAGCAAAAATAGTGGTAGCAAGTATGCAAATGGGGAGACTGCACTTGTGAAAAAATGGTTGCAGGTTCAAGTTTTTTGTCTGTTTATATCTGGTTATTTGTCACCCTGATAAATTGCCCCAGGCCACTGGATAAAACTCTCATGAAAACCATAACGATTTGTACATCTCATTGTTGCAATGGGTCCACCTGTATCCCTATTTAAATGATTTG